>NW_007255774.1:13495-26656 GCF_000164805.1 Carlito syrichta | reverse complement strand
AGGCTGAGGCGGAGGATCGCCAGAGCCCAGCAGGTTGAGGCAGCGGTGGCTGGGAGCGGCCACTGCACTCCAGTCTGGGCGACGGAGTGAGACTCCAACTAAAAAAAAAAAAAAAAATTAAACTCATAGACAAACATCTCATTAAAGCAGTAAAACTTTCTAAATCCTTCCTTGTTACATAGATTGTGTGGTTACTTGCCAGATGAAATAGAAAAAATTATTTAATAAAACTAACTTCAAGTTTCAGTCTTCTTGACTAGTAGCATACCCTCTCTGCTCTAGAACTTCATGAAGAAAGATGATAGTCCCTGGATTCCTTTGCCATGTCTTATATAGTCCAATTGGGTTAAAGGTACAACTGTCAAGAAAAATGCCTTTTTGACACCTGGTGCTATGCAGCACGGGACCTGCTGAACGCAGAGGTATGCATTGCTCTCAAGGAAATCGCGGTTGCTGAGAAGATGGAAAGTGAGACAGGCATGTCCTTATATTCTCCTACTGTGGCTCTAGAGGGAAGTGTGGCTGAACATAGGATGCATTTTTTTTTTTAGATTAAAAAATATACTTTATTTGCTGGGCTCGGTGGCACAGCCTGTAATCCCAGTGCTTTGGGAGGCCGAGGTGAGTGGATTGCCTGAGCCCGCGGGTTCGAGACCCGCCTGGGCAACTTGGCGAGACCTCATCTCTACAACAAATCAAAAATTAGCCGGGCGTGGTAGCGCGCGCCTGTAATTCCAGCTACTTGGAAGGTTGAGGCGGAAGGATCGCCGGAGCCCAGCAGGTTGAGGCTGCGGTGGCTGGGAGCGGCCACTGCACTCCAGTCTGGGCGATGGAGTGAGACTCCAACTCAAAAAAAAAAAAATATATATATATATATATATAGTTTATTTAAAAGTAAGGTAGGAGAAAAAAGAAGATTCACCTCCTCAAGGTGGGGGAGGAGGCCAAAGCCAAGAAGCATGGGGACAGCCATAGCTCACAGAACACATGGTCACACCAGAGTCTAGCAAGGCAGTGACCCGATCGGATGCATTTTTATAGCTAAAAATCAAAAGCATCTCTAGGATATTGTCTGACTCTCATATGAGAAGTATCTGGGAAACTGATGCCATATCGGTATTTGTGGCTACTTAAAATACGGCTCTGGTTATATGAGTGACGTATCATTTAAGGAGGCTTGATGCTATAGTTGAAAGTGTGCTTTTTTCAACTAAAACACAAATGACTTTAATGATTTTGTAGTACCCCTGCCCCCCCCAGCAATCTAGTTTTAGCAATGAACAGTAAAAACAGAACCCAGCTCCCGTTTTACCCTCCACCAGGGGGAGCCTCGGCATCGGTTGATACTCCCACAGTACAAGCATTGAGGCAGCCTTTCAAGCCACCTAGTTGTTAAACTGCATGGTTCACACAGAGACCTAGACACTGGCCCTGAGAGCTTACTGTCTAATGTGGTAGGGAAGATATACAAATAACACATCAAAGATCTGATAACACTGCCGTATTCTGGACTGTGGCCACATGGGTAGTTCTCTCACGAACGTATGGAGAACAGAGCTCTCTCCTGCCCACAGCTCTGAGCTAACTGGGCACCTTGATCTATCATCATAAATGGTCACTTGGGAGATCTCGCGGAAACAGTCCGCTTCTCTGAAGCTATAATGTACTTGGAAAAGTTAACCCTTGGGGAAAAGTGCTGACCCTTATTTTATCACTAACTTTATTAAAGCAGGTTTGGAACTGGTTTTCTCCAGATAGGAATAGGAACAAAACATTCTGCACTTTCTGGCTATGGCCCGTTTAAAATATTTTGCCCCCTTATCCTCATAGGTCCACACCTAGGTCAGTTTACGAGGGGGGAACCTCAAAAAAACTGGGAATTTTCTTTTGGAGGGCGGTCCCCTTGTGGTACAGGCTTCCTCTGCTAGGTAAGTGTTCTAGGAAGCCATGGGCATCAGTGTCCCAGCTAATGTTCTGAGAAGCTGCATTGCAAGTTGTGGCAAACAGATGATGGGTTCTTCCACCGTGACAATGCACCTGCCCACACCGTGCTGAGTGTTCAGCAGTTTTTGACCAAAAGCAGCATGATTCTCGTGCCCTATCCTTCCTATTCACCCAGAATCACCCTAAGCAACTCTTTTTGTTTCTTCTAATGAAAAAAGTTATCTGTTGATATGGAAGAAGTGAAGCAAAAAATAGAAGCAAAAAGGCATCAAAATGGATGAGTTCAAAAGCTGTTCTGAATAGTAGAACAAGTATCTTCATAAGTGTATTGCATCAAATGAAGAGTACTTTGGAGGTGACTGAAGTTTAAACATGTAAGAATAAATAACACAATTTTTCAGAAAATCCGGTTTTTTGGGGGTCCCCCCTTGTCTATGCCTCAGTTTTGTTTTAGGGACTGAGAGACAGAAAAATAAGGAGTACCTCTGTTATTTTCGTTTGTAAGCCAATCACAGTAGAATGCTAGAAAAACCTACAATATGCTCTTATAAATTATATGTGTGTTGAAACCAAAGTGTGAAAAGTTGTCAGGTATTTGGAGGAAGAAAATAATTTGTAAAATAACCTTTTCTTTTACTTGGGTCTTGTACTTATTTAAGGTGCTAAATCTGTCTGAAACAAGCCCTCCTTGAGTCAGCTCGCAGCCGAGAAGGGCAGGGCAGTGTGGGTTCTTGTCCAGGAACTGGAAAGAGCTCATCTTGCAGGGAGAGGAATGAATGTGCCCTTTGAGCAGTCTAACCACCCAGCTTTTGCCATTTCTATTCCCCAAAATGTAAAAACTGTAAGTTATTCTGAAAAATGTAGTCCAGACATTACTTTGATCATGGATTTTTCTTACTGCGATTTTGTCTTGGATTTGTTGAATGTGCCATCCGTACGTTGCCCTGTCTTGCCTGAATGTTCTTGGTGAGAACAGCTGGAGGCTTTGAACTAGGTGCCTGCTTCTGTTTTCTGGGAAGGCAACATGGATTCTGTTTTTAGTCATTAAGGTGCTTTAAAAGGGAACTGGGGGATGCAAGGTCTTCGGGCTTGTTAAGAAGTGGCCTCCTGTGGTTCTGGGCCCAAGGTGTGACATACATTTCCCGCTAATTGCTTCTCTTAAGAAGCAAGAGATTGGCTGTTCCTCTTGAGGAAAAAACCTTAATAAACCTTCCCATTTTAAACAGTAGTATGACTCTTGTTTTAAGCTGTTTTCGATGCCTTTTTTTTTTTTTAAGCTTAACCGTGTTCATGTTCTTGTGCTAAGTGTTATAGGGCACGTGATCAGAACAGAACATGATCCTTCTAGGCCTATCAGCAAATACTGTGCTGATCAGCATGTTGGAGATACAACAGTGAACGGGACAGACCGAAGCCCCCTCCCTCGTGCGGTCTGTGTCTTTAGAAAATGGCAAAAGACAACCGACCGTGTGGGTAGCGGTGAGGGCTGTGAAGATGCCAGAGGCCGAGGGCAGGACAGGAGGGCCGGGCCAGGGCCCGCGGTGGGCATGTCTCACACATCTGAGTAGTCGAGGCGGGCAGCCCATGCAGTGCCTGCCTTCATGCCACGGAAAGGGGCTGTGCAAACGCCAGGCCGCGGATGGGTGCCCGGCCACTCGGGAGACTGGCAGGGAGGTCGGTTTGGCTGGAGCAGCGTGAGCTGGGAGAGGACTCTAGGAGGGGACAGAGGCCATGGGTTGGCAGGCGGGACGGCCTTCTGCGTCGACGCTGTGGGTCCTTGGAAAGGACGTGGGCAAAGGGTAAAACACGCCCAAACTTGCTGTAGTATGCTGTGAGGACGGTTGAGAATGCCCTCCTGGGGCAAACACAGAACCAGAGGCCAGTTGGGAGACGGAATCCAATGAGAAATGGCGTTGTGGAACTACTGGGTAGCAGTGGTGGCGAAGTTCCAGATGTATTTTGAAGTAGAGCCAATGGGATTCACTGACACATGTAGCACATGACAGGGAAGAGTCAAGGATGCCGCCGGGAGTTTTGGGCCAGTGATCGAGATTGTGAAGATGACAGAAGCAAGTTGGAAGGAGAATGGGGAGGGGATGAGAGTTCTGCATCCAACACGCCAAGTGAAAGAAGCACGTGAGATTCCAGGGGTTTGCAGTTGGCAGTTGGATGTGAGTCATTCAGGGGAAGCGATCTGGAGAGGAGATTTTTTTTTACATATAAAAACATTTAATATTTAAAAATACAAAGCTCCATAGGATTGCTAGGGGTGAGTGTAGACAGAGCAGCGGTCCCTGAGGCACTCCATTGAGGTTGGGAGAGGAATTCCCAGAGAAAGACATGGAGGGCACTGGTGAGCTTAATGGAGTGTCAGTGGGGTGATCGGGCACAGGGTTGGCTAGATCTAGGACAAAATGGGAAGAAAGACATCAAGCCTGGACTACCCATTGACACGGGTGAAGCAAGCTGGGTGCAGTGGCTCATGCCTGTAATCCCAGCGCCTTGGGAGGCCAAGGCAGGAGGACCACTTGCAGGAGTTTGAGACAAGACTGGGCAACCTAGCAAGACCTTGTCCCTACAAAAATAAAAATAAAAAATTAGCCAGGCATGGTGGTGTGAGCTACTCAGGCTGAGGCAGGAGGATCCCTCGACCCCAAGATTTTGAAGCTTCAGTGAGCTATGATCATGCTACTCGCATTCCAGCCTGGGTAACAGAGTGAGACCTTGTCTCAAAAACAATAATAAATAAAGAAAAAGAGATGGGTGAAACAACGCATGTGTGTGTAACAGGAATGGCCCATCAAGAAGGAAAACTGATTAAGCTAAACAGGCGGAACCTAATCTAAAAGGAACTGACTCTGATAGGAGCACAGGTGGGTGCAAAAGGGAAGTCCCCTAAGGGAGTTTTAAGGGGCTGGGCGCAGCGGCTCACGCTTGTAGCCCCAGCACTTTGGGAGGCCGAGGAGGGAGGATCGCTTCAGCCCAGGAGTTTGAGACCAGCCTGGGCAATATAGCGAGACCTCCTCTCTACAAAATAAATAAAGATTAAAAGTTTCCTTCTCAAATTCAATGGAATTTAAGGGTTTTCTGCTTTTCAAGAGAAAAAAGTTCTAAGGGAAGTCTAAGACAGTTCTGGGAGATTTGAGATGCCTCAGAGAGGGGAGTCTGAGCTGGACCTTTAGGAAAAGTAGGATTTTCAACAGGTGAAAATTTCAGGGAGAAGCCAGTGCAGAAAACAAACGAACACGGAGTTGTGTGGCTTCAGCGGTGATGGGCTGGGCTGGTGAGGTTTCCTTCCGCATTGACGCTGGGTCCAGGGAAAGGATTTCTGCAAAGGGCAAAACGTGATCAGACTCACCCTCCCAGGCCGTGAGGAATCATGTGGAAGGAATCGGCTGGAGTACGTTGGAGTCTTATCATGGCCATGAGACTGGAAGAGGCATCCCGTGGGCTGAGTTAGGTAAACAGCCAGGGCCCCGCGGTCATCTGGTGAGATGGGCGGGCAGAGGGTAGAAATCCCAGAAGCGATGAGGACGCACATGGCGGCTGTGAGGGCTGCTCCCTTGGGCTCCCCGTCTCCCACCTCCCTTCCCCCTGCCTCTAGGAGGACGATCTCCATGGCTCCCAGACAAGTGTCCTGTGTAGACGGGAACCAGCGTTGACCCTCTGGCACGCAAAGACCTTAGAGAAGGTTGGCGAGAGAAACCTCCTTTTCTGGCCCTGTCTTCCTCTGCTTCACCTGATGGGATTCAGCTCCCTCTCAGACTTTTGAGCAGAGCTCCTGGCACCCACTGGGCATGCAGAATACGAGTCCCCTCCTCTTCACAGCAGGAGGCCATGGCCCTCCAGCCTCCTCAGGAGCTGCCATATTGCATGGAGAAGGCTTCCTGCGAGGGTGCTTTTCCTCGAGGCCTCCCTGGCCGCTGTTGGGTGCCGGCTTTCCCACCACGAGACCTTCTCTCGTGAGGGAAGGAGGGGCACAGGCCACACTTCTGTAGCCGCTCTCCGTCATCCCTGCCCTCAGCGCCGCTAATGTCTGTCCAGTTGCATGGGGTGGGGAGCTTGAAGGAGCCACCAGGGGACACTAAGCCCTGGTGGCTTAGCACCAGGACTTGGGACAGTCGAGCCTGGCCCTGGGCCTTGCAAGAAGATATTTGATCCTCGCACTCCCAGCAGGGGCCTGAAGCCCAGGCCAGAAGCCAGGGAATTCTTTGGGTCCTTGAACTCTGATGCACAGCCGAATCCCTTATTTTCTGGGCGAGGAATTGACCTAACTGCACAGATGCCTGGACCCTCACAGCAGGGGTCCGAACACCCGCCGAAGTCAGTCTGGCCCGATGCTCGCTGGGATAATGCGCCAGCCCCCTCGGCCCGCTGGGTGGTGAGGAGCCTGGGTGAGACCTGGAGGTGGCCTGGGGTCTGGGATGCTGATGAACAAGCTTTGGCACCTCGGCTGCAGTTCCCCCACGGGGAGGACCTCTGTGCTTTTTTTTTCTTAACGCCTGCTTGCCCCCACACCCTCCCAGCTCCCTGACCCTGCTGGGGAGACAATGCCTGGAGCCCGGCCAGCCACGGAGCCGGAGGGGGCGCCGAACACCCCACTCGCGACTTCCTTCCCCGCCGCCCGGCCCTGCTCCTCCCTCCGTGGTCACAATGAGGGGAGGAGAAGCCGGTGGACTCCGTGTCCCAGCAGGGCCACCAGCATAGCCAGTGAGAAAAGTCCTAAGGGAGGGTGAGTCCGGAGCCAGATGTTGTTGCCAAAAAAACCAAGGAGATGGGCCGGGGTGGGGGAGGGAGGAGGGAAGGGAGGAGACAGAGGCCAGGGTAAAGGCGGTCCCGCGGGAAGGCGTCTGGCAGGCAAATCGCCATGAGCATCTAAGGGCCTGAGCTCCGGGCAGCCCAGTGACCGCGTGACAGAGGGGAAGGGGTTGGGAAGGTGAGGACGAGGGTTCCCCAGACAGCCTGCGTGAAAATAGCGCTGGCCTGTGGAGCTAGGGTGGAAACAGGCCAGGGACCAAGGGGCGGCGGGGAAGGGCGGAGTGGGAGTTTTCTGCTCTCTGGAGAGTGGCGGCCAGAGGTCCCTTCTCCCTTGGGAAAGGGGCTGAGGGGCAGGGTGGACCCGGCCTCGGGAGGGGAGGGAGGCCCCAGAGGCGGCCTTGACTGCTGGTCTTCCCTGCAGCTGGAGAAGCAGGAGGTGGGTGCGGCCGGGCTCACTGTGTGTGTAGGCAGGGGTCACTTCAGGAGGCCTGGGCTCAGGACTGGAGACGCAGATACGAGTATTGGCCCCCTTGGAGGGGCAGCAGTGAGAAGAGAAGATAGGGGTGCACAGAGGTGGCCTACAGTGTCCATCCTAGGGCTTGGGGAGAGGCACCAATGCAGCCCCTGGGAAGGGCTTCACAGAGGAGGAGCCTTTCAACCGCACTGACGGATAAGGAAGCGAGCCAGACTGGGCAGTAGGGGGACAGCATAAGCAAAGACCCAGGGGCAGGAGAGGCACCCAAGTTTGGAGCCCTGGAGTGAGACGCCACCATGGAGGGAAGTGAGCCGATCGTGGGGCTCTGGCTGGCAGAGGGCGCCAGGCACCAGGGAGGCCGGAGCACGTGGGGTGACATCCCAGGAGCTCACGACGGATCCTGCCCCCGCCTCTGTGCCCTTGGACCTAGGCAGCTGCAGGCCACAGCCCCAGTCCGAGGGAGGAGGCTGAGTAACCTGTGCCGAGTGGGAGAGCAAAAAATTACACCCTGGGTCGGGCGTGGTGGCTTATGCCTGTAGCCCCAATACTGTGGGAGGCCGAGGCGGGAGGATTGCTTGAGACCAGTCTGGGCAACACAGTGAGACCTGGTCCCTACAAAAAATAAAGGAGAAAACCCCCACATCGCCAGATTCCTCTCTTGGATGAGGACAGCGAACCCTGCACACCCACGGCTGCCGGGCCTCCCTGGCTGGGTGGTGGGAGCCGGGGCTAGCTGGCTCGTGGGGACGCAGAGAGGGCAGAGGTGCAGGGCATGGGGGAGCTAGGTTTGGGCAGTGATTCCCATTCGTCCCCAGACAGGGGCAGCCAACTTGAGGGACGTGCCCAGAGGGGCACTTAGAGGCTGAGTAAGCTGAGTGGAAGCCGGGACTGGGCAGCTGGGGCCTGAAGCCTGGCATAGAGTCATGTGGGTGAGCCTGTTCTCTCCTCTCCCTGGGGCCTGCGGGGACAAGGAGGAGCATAAGGTGACTATCAGCTCCCTTGTCAGACTGGTATTGCCCTAAGCTCTATTCCGCGTCCTCTCTGGCCAGGAACACAGAGGCGCTTTCAGGAACTGTGGGTGCAAGAATGTAAGAATGCAGAGCTGGCTCACGCCTGTCATCTCAGCACGTTGGGAGGCCAAGGTGGGAGGAATGCCAGAGCCCAAGAGTTCAAGACCAGCATGGGCAACATAGCGAGATCTCAACAAAAAATGGACAAATTAGCCAGGCATGGTAGTGTGCGCCTGTAGTCCCAACTACTCGGGAAGCCAAGGCAGGAGGATCACTTGAGCCCAGGAATTTGAGGTTGCAGTGAGCTGAGATCATGCCATGGCACTCCAGCCCGGGCAACAGAGTGAGACTTTGTCTTTTAAAAAAAAAAAAAACGGGCTGGGCTCGGTGGCTCAGCCTGTAATCCCAGGACTTTGGGAGGCTGAGGCAAGTAGATTGCCTGAGCCCGTGGGTTTGAGACCAGCCCGGGCAAATTGGTGAGACCTCATCTCTACAATAAATTTTAAAAAGTTAGCCGGGCGTGGTAGCACTCAGCTGTAGCTCCAGCTACTTGGAGGGCTGAGTCAGAAGGCTCGCCAGAGCCCAGCAGGTTGAGGCTGCTGTAGCCAAGAGGCGTGCCACTGCCCTCCAGTCTGGGTGAGAGTGAGACTCCAAATCAAAAAAAAAGAATGCCAACTTCGTTTCAAGGACAGTGGTGAGGCTTACTCTGTTTTGACGCCTGTGTGGGACATGTGTGCTCCAGAACTGGAGAGTGCCCATCTGGGGTTGGGCTGGGGCGCGGAGCGGCATGTCAGGACTGACTGAGGGATAGCGGGCCAGGATGTGAGTCCTCAGCCATATGCAGACAAGAGAGGTCTCGACACACTAAGTTGGGTGGGGGGCCTAGGCAGGCAAGGGCTCTCCTAAGAACAGCAGAGGAGGTGGCTGCAGGCGGAGCGTCTCGCCCCTGCACCTTTCTAGTCTGTCACCCTTCCTCGGGCAGCAGCAGCCTGAGCCCGGAGACCTGTCACGAGACGGCCACCCCATCGGGAGGAACGGACTTTAGGCCAGGCACAGCACCAGGGTGGCCAGAAGTCAGGAGGGATACACACGACCAGCAGGGACTCCCATGACTGAAGCCTTGAGGAGCAGAGACGCCGACCAGAGGCCCAGTTCTCAAAACCAGCGGGACGTGGCCCCTCCAACTCGTCACCCCTTGCCGGGCATCTGGGAGCCTGGAAGTTGACTGCAGGGAGCGCTGGGGCATCAGGGGTGGGAGGGTTCCCTTGGCTGGGTTCTCAAGCCCCCATCTCCACCCTCCCCTCCCATGATTCCCCAGGAACGGGGCACACTTGCCAATGAGGAAGTAACAGCCCCTCTGGGTACAATATGCAAAACACATCCATCCCACTGTCTTCTCCCGTCCTCGCTACGATCCTGTGAGACACCAAAGGTCAGTAGAGATGTTTTCACAGAAGAAGAGACCAAAGCTCAGAGAAAGCACTTATTTGTTAGCACTTCTGTCTTGAGTCACACAGTTAGCGCCTGCACGAAGGGGGCGGGTGATCCCAGATCTGCCGGGCTGCCGTGTCCCAGGTGGTGCGCCTGACCCCCGGGGTGCACGATGCCCTTTAGACCCTTTCACAGACGAGGCTCAGAGAGGTCAAGCAACATGCTCAAGCACACACAGTGTCAGAAGTGGGGCTCAAATCCCGTCTGACTCCAAATCTAGTGCTTGCACCCTGGGGCTGGCAGGAGGGCCTGGACGGCGCTGGGTTGGGCGGGAAAGTCAACCAAGGCCGAGGGATGGCTGCTCAGAAGGGGGAGACAGGCCCCTGCTGCACAAGGAGGCAGGCTGTGTGCTCTTGCCTTTGCCTAGGCCATGCGGGAGTCGTCGGTGACTTGGGAGAGATGGAAGCGCATCTCCCCTCGAGGCTCTGGGGAGCTGGTGGGGCTGCAGGGGTGATCCCTAGCCCTCCAGGGGTGGGGTCAGAGCTCGCCTCGAGGGCTGGGGTGCAGGGGGCATGCCTGAGGGAGAAGGGAAAGAGAGGGCCGGTCGGAAAGAGGAAGGAAGGCGGTCCCACGGCCACGCCCAGCAGAGACGCTTCCAGGCCCTGCTTCTGGCTGGGGACGCCCACACACACTCTGGCCGCAAAGCAGGTGGTGCCCTCGGCAGACACCTGAACCAACCGGGCTGTCCTGGAACCTGCCAGGAAGTGGGCCAGGGGCAGGCGGGGCTGCAGGCCAAGGAGGGTGTTCAATGCGCTTCCAGCTCATTTGCATGTCCTAATTAACCATAAAACGCGCCCCAGAGGCAGAATGAAGCCGGCAGAAGGAAGCCTCTCTCTCTGCTTCCTTCCACCCGTCCCTGCACCCTCCTGCCCGGGTCCTGGGCCTCCCTGGCCACCCCTTCCCTCCACTGCAGTAAAATAAACCCAATCTATCATTGGCAACAGGAGCCCAGAGGGGAGGAAAAGTAAGAGCTGTGGGGGTGGCAGGGGTCCCTGAATCCCCATAACCTTTCATGAGCAAAGCGTGACACAGTGGCTGAGGTGTCACGTGGGCCCTGGCGAGACCCAGGCATAATTTTCCTCTAAGGAACAGTTCTTGCAGAGCCGTGGTTGAGATGGGAAGAGAGGTTTGGTGGTTCCTTTCAACCTGGCTTTGGAGCAGAGGTGGGCCATCCGCGGGACTGCACAGAAAGCACAAGGCTGGGAGTCAGTCGGAACTGGCTCCATCCCAGCTCTGCCGCTGTGTGACCTAGGATTAGTTGCTAAGCTTCTCTGAGCCTGTCCAGATAAAATAAGAGTGACAGCAACCACCCTCAGGGTGAAGGTGCCTGGCACCTGTGAAGCATTTCAGCAGTGAGTGTTACTTCCAATGGTTTTGTTCTGCCCGAGTTAAAATACGTTTTCAGTCTGAGTCTCTCCCCGGCTAACTGGTGGTTAGAAGGCTGCATCCTTATTTCCACCACGTCCCCCTGAGACCAGGAGCTGGCTCCTTTTCATTGCTCTGTTCTTGGTTTTGGTCGCGACGCCTGGCATTGGAGTTCTGTTCAATTGATTGGAACCACTGTGACTAGTCCACAGCACAGGTGAGTGGCAGGTGGAGGACCAGGAAATGGCTTGGCTTCCTATGGAATCGTCCAGACTTGCAGCCCGGGGTCATTTTGGGTCTCTTGCTGGCTGGCCTCTCCACCACCGGCTGCCCAGGACCCCTCCCCTCCTGAATCAGCAGGTGGAATCTTCACGCACACAGTACACACACACAGACACACACACACACACACACACACACACACAACACCGCCACCAAGGCAGCCACAGTCAATGTCCCTTTACTCAAAGCTGAAATGTCAGACTTCTCTGGAGAGACACACAGGACTGGCACGGACCGGCCCCTTCAGAAGTGCTCGCAGACTCCAGGGACTGGCAGAGAGGGAAGGACAGGGGTTTCGGAGCCAGGTAGCCCTTGGTGCAAAGCTCGGTTTCCCTTTGCCAGCTGTCTAATCTGGGCGGCTCTGTGACCCCGGTGGACCTCCACTGATGCCCTGGTGAACCGCACTTCCCAGGGTCATTCTGAGTTGGCAAGAGATGTGCAGGCAAGAGATCTGCACGACCTGGCAGATAACTAGATAGCCAGATAGAGTGCCTCAAACAAGCACAAACCAGGGAGCATGGGTGCCCGGCCCTCCCGTATAAGCCCCCCCACGCAAAGCTAAACATCTACCATTTGACTGCGTGGGAACCAAGGGTGGCCCCGAGCACCCCGGACTCAAAAGCTAAGCCCCTCCCTCCACGACTGCCCGGGTGGGGGTCCAGGAAGCACGCCGGAGAGCCTCTCTGGTTGCTTGGCCTCTCCGATTTGCTGCAGTGCCGGGGCCAGGTAGGCATCCTGCCTCTCACTGCAGCTGTCACAGCCCGTCGGGCTGAGGGCAGGGCAGAGGCGTGTCCTCCTGCCGGCTCGGCCCAGACAGGGACCCACGGTGTCTTTTCCCAGCCTGCAGGCGCTCCTGCCGGGGGTGGGAGGGACGGCCCTCCCGCGGCCACGTGCCCAGAGCAGCTTTAGAAAAGCCAGGCAAGGCTGAACTGAGCCGCCACCCCCCAGCCCCACCCCGCCCGTCCCCTCTAGGTGAGGAGGGAACTCAAGGCCTGGCCCTGGATGGGGCTAGGATTTTTAAAGCAAGTGGGCACGTTCACGGGGCTCGCCCAGCCTCGCTGGTGAATTGCATCATGGTGTGCTCTGGTGGGGGCGAGTGCAGGAGGCGGGCCCTAGGGTAGGGTCAGGCCGTAAGTGCTGCCTGGCGAGTGTAGGGTCCAGCGTCCCCTCTGCAGGGGGCCCAGGCTGTCCCGCTCCGGCCAGCCATGTGTTCCTGGGCAGGCAGCCCCCCTGGACTTGCTTCCTCATCCGGAAGATGGGCTCAAGCCTGCACGGCTTGCCCACAGGCCAGGGAGGCCAGGCGTCCCACTCGGGCAGGGTTGTGCCAGTGTCCTTCCTCCCTGGGTGTTCAGGGAGACACGTGGCGCGTCAGGCCTTCCTAGAGCCCCTTACCCATCGCACCCCATATTCGGCTCCTTTCTCAGGGTCCAGCGGTGGGCCCCAGACACAAAGGCAACGACAGGTCGGGCGGGGGTGAGGCTTGGCCTCAGAGCTGCTCCCAATCCCAGGAGGGCTGGGGTTCGGCCCTTGTGCCTGGGGCAGTGCCTTGCCAGGGAGGCGACCGCTGCGAGGTTGGAGGTGCCCAGGACGGGCCTTTACAAGGGGGCCTCTGGAGGCCCTGGGCCCCTTTCCAAACGGACTGCTCCGCTGAGGACTTTGGGGCAGCGGGGGAATGTCAAGGGGATTCCTGGCCTCCTCCCGCTGCCCACCCCACTGTCACCACCCGCCCCCAGGTGAGCGGACACACACACACACACACCCACACACACGCGCGCGGGAACCCCCTCCTCCCCAGCCCGCCAGGCCCCGCCCCGGCCCCCGGCCACCAACTCTGGC
>NW_007255774.1:12375-12961 GCF_000164805.1 Carlito syrichta | reverse complement strand
TCTCCAGCTTCTCCAGCGCCGCCTGCACCTGCAGCAGCTTGAGCTCCTGCAGCGCGCCCATCATGCTGTTCATCTGGTCCTGCAGGCCGTCGCCCACCTCCTTCATGGACACCTGCCACGGAGAGACAGCACGGGGCCCTGAGCCGCAGCCCGGCCCGGACCCCCGCCCAACACGCAGGCCCGGGCGCGCGGCGCGCACGAGCCCCACCTGGCAGTCAGGTTTCTGTCTCCAGACTCGGCCCGAACAGCTGTGTTGCCGTCAAAACCCAAGGGCCAGGGCTCCGGCGCGGGGCAGCTTGTGCGGGACCCACCCCTGCCTGTGCTCCCCGCAGCCCGGGAAGGGGAAGTGTCCGGAGCCCCTGGGTCACCGGGGGGCCCAAGCCCCGCCTCGCCACGGCTAGGGTGGGGCAGGCCAGGGCGGACGAAGAAGATGACATCGGTGGCGGCTGACTAGCTGAGGCAGGCATCGCCCCAAGCCACATATATATGAATCCATGTTCGTTTTTATATGCCCACTTATTATTACTTTTTTTTTGAGTCGGAGTCTCACTCTGTCGCCCAGGCTGGAGGGCAGTGGCCGCTCCCG
>NW_007255774.1:8426-12355 GCF_000164805.1 Carlito syrichta | reverse complement strand
CCACTCACCTCAGCCTCCCCAAGGCGCGGGATGACAGGCTGAGCCACCGAGCCCGGCTTATACCTACTTATTTGAGTTGGAGTCTCACTCTGCCGTACAGGCTGGAGGGCTGTGGCACGATCGTGGCTCACCGCAGCCTCAACCTCCTGGGCTCAGACGATCCTTCCGCCTCAGCCTCCCAGTGGAAGGGACTACAGGCACACACCACCGCACCCGGCTAATTTTTTGTAGAGACAGGTCTGGCTATGTTGCCCAGGCTGGTCTCAGACTCCTGGGCTCAAGCAGCCCTCTCATCTCAGTCTCCCAAAGTGCTAGGATTACAGGCATGAGCCGCCACACCCGGCTGAATCCACATTTACTTCATCTGTCCAACTCCCCTGTGAGGTAGTGACTGCTGTCGTTACAGATGAGGAAACTGAGGCACATAAGCAACTTGCCCAAGATGAGGCAGAGGTAGAGCTGAGATGAGCTTGAAGGCGCACAAAGTTGTGTTGGCCATCCTTGTTCTTTTCGGTGTCTGGGCCTCCTTCCTCCCCGAGCCTCCCTGAAATCATGACAGCGACGAGGTGGCAGTAACAATCTGTGAGCTCTCACTGCATGACAGGAATTGTGCGAAGCCTCCCTGTGCTTCGCCTCACTTCGTCGTGACACAGACCCTGTGAGGCCGCCGTCATCGCTATCGTTTTAACGAATGAGGCAACCGTGCAAGGAAGGAAACAACTTACCCCAGGTCCCACGGCTCAGAGCACTGGGACACAGAGGAGTCTCACTCCACTGGCTGTGGCCCTCACTACTAAATGCGGGCCGAGAGTCCCTCACCTGAAAATCTGAAATCCGAAATGCCCCACTGTGATGCCCCAAGTAGAAAATTCCACCCAGTTAGCTGGGCGTGGTAGCGCCCGCCTGTAGTTCCAGCGACTTGGAAGGCTGAGACGGAAGACTCGCCGGAGCCCAGCAGGTCGAGGCTGCGGTGGCCGGGAGCGGCCGCTGCACTCCAGTCTGGGCGACAGAGTGAGACTCCGACTCAAACAAAACAAAACAAAACAAAAAACCGAAAATTCCACTCAGACTTCATATGACCTGCGGGAGTCAAAACTTTTTCATGTACACGGCAGGGCTTGGTGGCTCAAGCCTGTAATCCCAGTGCTTTGGAAGGCTGAGGCGGAAGGATTCTTAAGGCCAGGAGTTTGAGACCAGCCAAGACAACCCAGAATAACATATAAGACCCCATCTTTGCAAAAAAAAAAAAAAATTTTTTTAAACTAGCCGGGTGTGGTGCTACTTGGGAGGCTAAGTTCAAGGTTGCAGTGAGTGATGCTCAAAACACTTTTTTTTTTTGAGTCGGACTCTCACTCTATCACCCAGGCTAGAGTGCAGTGGCACGCTCACAGCCACCACAGCCTCGACCTACAGGTGTGTGCCGCCACCATGCCCGGCTAATCTATTGTACAGACGAGGTCTCACCACGTTGTCCAGACTGGTCTCAAACCCCTGGACTCAGGCGATCCTCTCGCCTCTGCCTCCTAAAGTTCTGGGATTACAGGTTGAGCCACCACGCCTGGTTGTCGGGCTTTCCTTTCGTTTCTGTTCACATGTACCGATCGGGAGGAAGACAGGGAGGCTGGTAAAGTCCTGTTTGCTGGAAATCCTGGTCCAGCGCTTCCTGGCCATCTCTCCCTCCCAAACATCTGTCCCCCTCAGCTGCTCTTGGACTTGGCGCCAACACTTTTCTTGCCTTCTCAGCCTGGTGGACTCGGGACGGGCAGGGGGGTGGGGCAGTTCTCCTAGCCCTTTTGTGGGTGTCTAAGACCTGAGTCCCAGGTGCCAGCTGGAAGGGGCTGAGAGATTGACTTGGGTGAGCGCTGCATTTGGAGGCTAGGGAGGGGAGGCTGTGTCTGATAACATTCAAAATGTTCCCGGCTCCTGGGTCCGAGCTGCCTCGGTCCCAGTTCCCTCCCCAGGTCCCGATCAAGTTACCAACAGCAAGTCTCCAGTGCGGGGACCATCTGTTTCATAAGCCCCCCAGAGACCCGCGGGATCATCTTACCTCGCAGGCTTGTCTTAATGCACAGAGCTAAGCCCTGGGGGGACAGGGAGGAAGGATGGAAGGCTGGACTGGAGGATCCTCGGGGCCGGACTGGCAGCGGAGCCTCACAGGATTCTGGGTTGGGTCCTCCCCTGCCAAGCTGGCCCTGACGGAGCTCGGGGATCCCAGCCAAGCCCTGAAGGAGCCCACAGCACTAGAGGACAGTGGGGACTGAGTGTCCCTGAGGACAAGGAGGCCTCTGCCGGGCGTAGGGGCTGCCCATGCTTTGTGCACTTTCCCGAGACAGGGCAAAATGGGGTGGTTGCAGGCGCTGCTGGCAGCCAGACCACTTGGGCAAGTACTTGCCATCTGAGTGGCGGCGGTGGCTGCAGGGGACATGGCGCCTAGGTGGACAGCTCCTCGCCTGGCCTCCTTGCCTCCCGACCCCCTGCTCTCAGAAACACGCAGTGGCAGTCGTGAGGTCAGAGCAGACCCGAGTAGACCCTAAGTCTCAACCTGGTCCCCTTCCTTCTTTCCTCCTCCCTCCCCCACGGCCACTCACTTGCCTCGCCACCCCCACCCAGACAAGGACCCGGAGTCATCTACGACTTCTGCACTCAGCCAGCCCCGCTTCTGTCCAGTGTGCTCGTGGCCCAGGTCAGACTTGTCTTTCCCCAAATGTCTCACACCTTCCCTCCCATCCCCCCAGGAGGCCTCTGAGCCGCCAGACGCACGAGGGTCTGAGCTGTCTTCCCGGCACACACCTCCTGTCACCTCACTCCATGGCTCTCCACTGCCCAGACTCAAATCCAAACTGTCAGGTCCTGCAGGCAAGACCCTCTGTGGCAGAATCCCATGACATGTCCCTATTCCCTCGGATATACCCACCATGCTCCGGTCACTTTAATTTTTTGGAGTCCAGGTCTCCCTCTTTTGCCCTGACTGGGGACCAGTGGCATGATCTTGGTTCACGGCAGCCTCGAACTCCTGGGCTCAGGCGATCCTCCCTCCTCGGTCTCTTGAGTAGCTGGGACTACAGGGGCATGCCGCAACGCCCAGCTAATTTTTTGGTTTTTTTGTACAGACGTGGTCTTGCTATGTTGCCCAGGTGAGTCTTGAACTCCTGGGCTCAAGCAATCCTCCCACCTCAGCCTCCCAAAGTGCTGGGATTACAGGCGTGAGCCATCGTTCCTGCCCATGCCCTGCAAGAAATCCTCCTGTGATACCTACAAACTCACCCCATAACTATGTGTGTTTAAATGCCCTGTCACTCATGAAATATTTATTAAGCAGCTACTACTTAAGGACAGGGACTGAGAGCAACACATCATTATGTCACCCCCCATGACCCGCTAGCACCTTGCCTTTGCTGCATACCCAGAAAACATGCATTGAGCACCACTGACAACCGCAAATCCTCCCTGCAGGCTTCTCGCTGCCTTCAGACCGACACTCATGACATAGTGGGGAAAGAGGGCTATTGCTCAAGGCTTCATTTCACCAAGAGACCCAGAGTCTGAGCTGGCAGGCCTCCTTCCAAAAGGCTAAACACAGCCCAGGTCAGAGGCAGTGGGAGAAATGAAATGACCCCATTCAGTCTCTTCCAGCGTGGAAAAATCCATAGGAAATAATGCTGACATTTTGTGCCGCTCTCAGTGAGAATGAACGTGTGGGTATGCATGAATTCAGGGCCGCCCAGAAAACAGAGGCCCCGTGTAAGTAAACTAGGGCTGAAACTGCACCCGTGTGGAAAGCAATATTCTACATGGTTAAGCACTTGGGTTCTGGAGACAAATGGAACAGATTTCAAATCTTAGCTCTGCCATGTGGTGGCTGCGTGACCTCGGCAGGTTATTGAAATTGTTTTTATTTTCTTCTCCTTTTTTTTTTTTTTTTTTTTTTT
>NW_007255774.1:0-8406 GCF_000164805.1 Carlito syrichta | reverse complement strand
CTGGGTTCAGGCGATTCTTCCGCCTCAGCCTCCCGAGTAGCTGGGACTACAGGCATGTGCCACCACATCCAGCTAATTTCTTGATTTATTGTAGAGACGAGGTCTCCTCAAGTTGCCCAGGCTGGTGTCGAACCCCTGGACTCAGGCAATCCCCTCACATCTGCTCCCAAAGTGCTGGGATTACAGGCATGAGCCACCGAGCCTGGCTTGCAGTTATGTTTCAGTGTCTCCATTCTCTAAAAGGGAAATAAAAGTTCCTGTCTCACTCACAGCCATCTTGCAGCTTAGGTGAGGCAACATGTAGCTTCTGCGTGGCACAAAGAAGCGTCAGGTAGATTTGGGCTGTTCACTCAAGACTTCCTCTGTCCTTCCAGACCATGCCTTTCTTGGTGAAACTCAATACAGTAATGACGGGATGCGGTTTGTCCTATCTGGCGCAATCAAGGAGAAACACATCTCTGGTCTGTCCCTCCTCAGCCTCCTCAGAGAGGCCAGCCACAGACAGGGTGCTCCCGACCAGGGCAGGAAGGCAGCTGTGAGGGGGACAGGAAGGGAAGGAAGAAGCTGCGAGATGCGCAACCACCGGGAGGCTGAGGTGGGGTGGGGGTGGGCGGTGGGCGGAGCCGGCAGGATAGTCGTTCTCAGCTGACCCCCGGAGATGATGTCACCCGAGGAGGAAGAGCCAGAGGCCAAGCTGCTCCCCTCATCCCGAGCGTGGGACCTTCTCACATGCCAGGCCTTCTCTTTCTTTCTGCCTTTGTTTGGCTTTGGTCTTGTTTTGTGTTGTGTTTTGAATCAGAGTCTTACTCTGTCACCCAGGCTGGAGTCTGGCAGCACGCTCACTGCTCAGCACGGCCATGACCTCCTAGGCTCAGGCGATCCTCTGGCCTCAGCCTCCAGAGTGGCTGGGACCGGAGGCACATGCCACCGTGCCTAGCTAAGTTTTTTGATTTTGCGGAGACAAGGTCTCCAACTCCTGGGCTCCGGCAATCCTCCCAACTCAACCTCCCCAAAGTACTGGGATTACAGGCGTGAGTCACTGTGCCCGTCCCCGGGGGGGGGTCTCCCCTCTTGCCTCAGGAGTCAAAGCTGGGGAAGAGGCAGCAGCATGGGCTGTGCAGTGTCAGGCCAGCTCGGACGGAGGAAATCTGGAGCTAGAAATGAATAGCTCCGAGTCCTCATCTCCAGGCTGCGGAGGCAGAATTTCTCTCTCAGGTCTCTTAGTAGCTCAAAGCCCAGGGTCTTCTTCTGTCTGTCTACCCGTCTTTCTCTCTTTGCCTTCCCTCCGCCTTCTGTCTTTCTCTGCCTCTCTCCCTGTCTCTCTTTGCCTTTTCTCTCTTTCTATCTTCCTCTGTCTCTTTGCTTCTCTCTGTGTGCCTGTCTGTCTGTCTCTCTCTCTCTCCCTCTCTCTTTCTCTCTACCTCCCTCTCTCTCTCTCTCCCTCTCTCAGCTTCCCAAATAGCTGGGACTAATGGCATACACCACCACACCTGACTAATTTTTAAAATTTTTGTAGAGACAGGCTCTTGCTATGTTGCCCAGGCTGGTCTCAAGCTCCTGACCTCAAGCAATCCTCTTGCCTCGGCCTGTCAAAGTGCTGGAAGTACAGGTGTGAGCCACCATGGCTGGCCTATGAATGTATTTATAAAGGAGCATATATGAAGTGTTTATCACTTGCCACAAACAGATGGGGACTATATCTAGAGAGCTATATCTATTTATACATGGTTACACATGTGTATATATAGCTGGGTGTATGTATGTACATAATCTATGCTTGTATATGTATAGCTGAACGCTTTCGTCTGTGTGTTGCCTAACATCGTCTCGAGCACCCTGTGGGAGCACTCCCTGCTGGCTGAGGCCTGTTCATGAGAGGACGGGGACCCCAAGGCCAGCTCTCTTCCTCCAGGCCAGTGGGCTGCCCTTGTCATCACACTCTCCGATCTCTCAGTCCCCTGGGATGGTTGTGAGAGGAAGCCAGGACAGTCAGCAGGAAGTGCAAAGGGCAGTTATGGCCGCCCAGGAGGAAGAGTGTGAAGTCTTCCTCTGCGGGCCTCCAGGCCATCTTTCCACGTCCTCCTCGCAGCTGGCTTCTCTCCCCTGAGTCAGGCGAGGAGAGGGAGGCTCTGCCTGCCTGGGGCTGACGGGCCCACCACCCTGGACCTCCAGCCCTGAGCCCTGAGGGGGCAGTGGAGGTCAGCAGCCGCCAGCAGCCCTCTCCCCTGGGCCTTGAGAGGAGGGGGGGGAGGGGCAAGTGTGACAGCCAGCATCCTCGGCTCTGTCCCAAGCCCTGCCCGGCCCGATGGATCGCGCAGCTGTGCCCCCCGTCCATCCCTCTCACGCCCTCTCCCAGCTCAGCCAGAAGCCTTCGACACAGGCTCCGGCGCTGCCCTGGCCCTGGCAGCGCGCCCTCCTCGCCTCTCCCACCCCCATGACTCACAAGGTCCCCACACAGTTCCTTTCAGCCCCTGGGGAAGCCAAGAGGAGGCTCGGGCGGAAACGGGAAAAGCCCGGCTTCTGCCAAGTGCCCGTTCTCCAGCCCAGTGAATAGGGACGTTCACAGCGCCCGCTCTTGGCTGGCACTCCCAACAGGAAGGTAAAGTGGAGCCCCTGCCAAGAGCCAGAGGAGGGAGGAGGGGAAGAGAGGGGGAAGCCAGCGAGGGAGGGAAAAGGATGAACCCATGTTCCCAACGGAACCATCTACCGGGGTCACACGCTCAGGCCAGAGGCGGACAGATGGACAGAGGGACCCAGTGCGGCCTCGTAGCCTCAGCAAGCCCTCCTCCCTCTGACTGACTTTAGCTCCCCTCCAGTGCTGTGAATCAAACGCCTAGGGCTTCCGAGGAACCTCGCAGAGTTACCTTCCTTTTCTCCTTTCCGGTTCAGGCTGTCAGAAGCTCTTGCCTGACCCTTGTAACCTTCCTGCGCATCCTCCTGCCTCAGTTTCCTCCCTTCCCCCACCTCCACCCCACACCACCTCCTAGATCTGAGGGCAGAGGTCACACTGCTCTCCAAAGCACAGAGAAAAGGTCAGCCTCTCTTGCACGCCATTCACAGCCCTCCCTCAACAACTCCCTGAGCCGCAGTGCCCACAGTTTCTCCACACACGTCCTGTGTTCCAGCCAAACGCCCGTTGGTCTTCAAATGTCCCCGTGGCCATCCCGCTCCTGTGCATGTCCCCACGTGTGCCTCAAGGTCGAGGTCAATGCTACCTCTTCCACACCACGAAGCTCCCCCTGATCTCCCAGCTGGAGGTCCTTCCTCTCTTCTTGGAGCACTGACCCTGTGACTCTTAAGTCCTCGCTTTATGCACGAGAGCTTTGCATCCTTGCGCTGGGTGAAGATTGTAGGCGCTGCTGTCAGACTGGCTGGGCTTGAACTGGAGCTCCTCCACGGACCAGCTCTGCGGTCTCCGCTAAGTCACTTCACCACCCCTGTCGTTACTTGTTTGTTTATAAAATGAGAATAATGAAAGCACGACTTCTTAGTGTTGCTTTTGACATTTAAATGACATAATCCGAGGGGAATCCCCCCCCAAAAACAACCGGAATTATCTCTTGGAAGGTGGGTACCTTGTAGAATACTCGGAATTTGGTCCTCTGGAGCCAACGGTCCACCAAAGTTCTTATCTGGAAGTCTTGAGAAGGTTGTGTCATGTTGTGCAGAAAAAGCCTGAGTTGTGGCAAACTGGTGACTGGTTCTTCCACCATGACAACACACCTGCCCACACGGTGCTGAGTGTTCAGCAGTTTTTGACCAGAACGTGCCCACCCTCCCTATTCACCCAATCCCAGCCCAAGCGACTTTGTTTTGTTTCCCCGGTTGAAGAAAGTCCTCAGATGGAAATGTTTTGCCAACGTGGCAGAGGTGAAACAAAAAATGGCAGAAGCACTAAAAAGTATCAAAATGGACGCGTTCAAAAACTGTTTGGAGCATAGGAAAAGGCATCTCGATGGATGTATTGCATCAAATGGAGAGCACTTTGAAGGTGACTGAAGTTTACACATAGAAGAATAAATAAAAAATTAAAGCACAATTTAAGTATAAGTCTCACTCTGTCACCCAGGCTGGAGTGTAGTGGCACACTCATGGCTACCACAGCCTTGACCTGATGGGTTCAAGCAATCCCTCCACCTCAGCCTTCCAAGTAGCTGGGACTAAAGGCACGCGCCACCATGCCCAGCTAATGTTTTTGATTAATGGTAGAGACGAGGTCTTGTCAAGTTGCCCGGGCTGGTCGTGCCTCTGCCTCCCAAAGTGCTGGGATTGCAGACATGAGCCACTGCTCCTGGTTAAATCCATAATTTTTTATAAATAAATTCCCGGTATTTTGGGGGTCCTCCCTAGTATATGTCTGGCATATCAAAGTTTTTTGTTTTGTTTTGGTTTTGAGTCAGGGTCACTCTGTCACCCAGACTGGAGTGTCGTGGCATGATCACAGCTTATCATAACCTTGCCCTCCTAGGTTCAAGTCATTCTTTGGCCTCAGTCTCCCAAGTAGCTGGATACAGGCACATACCATCACACCCAGCTATCTTTTTTAAAAAAATTTTTGTAGAGATGGGGTCTATATGTAGCCTGAGCTGGTCTCAAATTCCTGGGCTCAAACAATACTCCCATTTCAGCCTCCAGAGTAGGTGGGACAACCGGCGCATACCACCATGGCTGGCTAAATTTTTTTGGTTTTTTGGTTTTTTAGAGATGAGGTCTGTTGCCCAGGCTGGTCTCAAGCTCCTGGGCTCAAGTGATTCTCTTGCTTCAGCCTCCAAAAGTGTTGGGGGTGCGAGGTGTGAGCCACCACGTCCAGCTTAATGTTCACATCAATTAATGTTATTATCTCTTCCATTAAACTGGGAGTTCCCTGAAGACAGGATCTGTGTCTGTTTACATTTGTAACCTTAGTGCTCGTGCCCAGTAAGTGCTTTAAACACATTATGAACCCAATAAACATGTTCTGGGAATGAATGACTCTTATACAAGCCAGTCTGATCAATCCATCATCAAGAGCTTACCAAGAGCCTACTGCACACCAGAGACTGTGCTATGGACGGAGGACACACAGTTGGGAGGGCACTGACACTGTTATTTAACCTTCACAGTAGCTGTATAAAGCAGGCATTTTAACCTCTCCCCCGTTTTAGAGGTAAAATCAAGGCACAGAGAGGTTAAGAAATATGTTACATCACACAGAGCCAGGATTTCAGTTCAAGTTGGCCTGACCCCAAATCCTACGCTCCACATTCTTCCCACTGACCACATTGACTAGTCCCAGAGTCTCTGTCCCCCTAGCTTCAAACATCAAGGCAGATTGCAGTATGGGATACTCTGCAAAAGCTTTTTTCTGCCTCGGAAATTTGTCCTTTTGCCCCAAGGGTTGAAGGTCATTCCTGCTGTGTCTCGTCTTTAATCTCCTGCTTTTCTCCCTCACTCTCCTCACCGTTTTTCTTGAATCAGGGTCTCACTCTGGGGCCCAGACTGGAGTGCAGTGGCACAATCTCGGCTCACCGCAGCCTAGAACTCCTGGGCTCAGGTGTTCCTTCCACCTCAGCCTCTCAAGTAGCTGGGACTACAGGTGCCCGCCACCATGCCTGGTTAATATTTTTATTTTTGGTAGAGATACGGTCTCGTTATGTTGCCCAAGCTTGTCTTGAACTCCTGGGCTCAAGCAATCCTCCCGCCTCGGCCTCCCTAAGTGCTGGGATCACAGGCATGAGCCACCGTGCTCGCCCTTCTTCTTATTTTGCTTTTAAGCCCTGGTCCTTGCGCATATGCCAGAGCCTCCTGCGCTTGTGGTCATTAGAAGCTAGAGAGAATTGCCTTCTGGGAATGCTAGGTTGTCCCAGGAGGGCCGTCCCCAGCCTGAGAGAAGTCCCTCTGTTGCCTTCCGTGTCTCAGCTACGAGGGGCTTTCCCGGAGATGACCTCTTCCAGCCTGCCTCGCCGCCAGAAAGCCTTCCCAGCCTGGCTGTACTTTGTGAACTCTGGTCACTCAGCCTTCATGCATTCTGTGTTCTACACTGCTCTGAGCTCACGAGGCATGCCTGTGAGCATCTTACATCTGCTTCCTGTGTGCCTGTGTCCGCCCCAATTGTTGGAAGCCCACAAGGGAGCTGTGCAGAAAGAGCAGCTGGGCCCACGGCCTTGGGCTTAGGCAGGGCCCCTCTCTGGGGCTGCAGGGAGAAGGATGTGCTCCCTGCCGAGCTGTGGCAGCCACACTCCTCATCCTGATGAAGAAGCCTGTCAGCTGCTGCTACTCGTCTTGCCACATTTCATCTCTGAAACCCGATCCCCTTCCCCTCCCAGGCTGGCTCTCTGGACATCAGACTAATGAGCCAGGACCCCCAAACTCTCTGCTTTCCGAGAGCTCACTTGCCACCATGCAAATGTTTTGTGTCAGGGAACTGGGAAGTTCTGCTGCTCAGGTTGTCAGGAACAGACTCTTCTGGTCTAGATTTTCCGGGCCAAGGACAGGGCCAGAATGTGCCAGGGGAGCATAAAATCCCCTCCGAAAAGATAGTTTTACAACCTGTGAATGTTTTCCTTGCCAGCAGGTTTATCTCACAGTATCTGCAGGATGCATACTACTTGGTGGGAATTTCGTGAAATAAGTGAATGCAGAACTTGGCCAGTAGACATGAGGCCGGTCCTGGGGACACACCAGCTTAAGCTACAGAGCCCTCTTCAATGGCAAAGGGAGACCCTGCCTAGGATGAATGATCTGCAGTGTAGAGTACCCAGCTCACGGCATCAACCGAATGTCGACCTTTCCTACCCACGGCAAACCCGGGGTATCTTCCCGTTCCAGCCACAACCAAGCTGCACTGAATTCGACCCCTACCATCCCCAGAGAAAGGCCACCAAGGGGTTGGCCCCGGGCTAACTCAGTTTGACTTTCCCGTTCGCTGCCATTGGGGATACTGAGGCACTGGGATTTGGTCCAGCTACCTAAGCATTGAACTGAGATGTTGGGGGCAGTGAGACTCTAATAGCTCTGCATGTCCCTCTGCCCTGTCTCATCTCGGAGCGGGCTGGCACTGGGAGGGGTGGAGCACCGAGGGAGGGGGGCGCAGAGCTCTCCCATCTGAGTGTCGTTCTGGGACCCAAGCCAGACGTTTGGCTTCCTCTTCAAGAGAGTCAAAGGCTGAAGCCGCTCAGACAAAGGGCCACATGAAAGCTAATAGGGGGATCTATGACTTCTGCCTCTCCCCTTCCTCCTCCCAGGCACTGGGGGCTCGAGTCCTTGGCAGGCGAAGGTGCAGATCAAGATACGGAGTGCAGCTCGGTGCAGAGTCTCAGTTGCCTTTTTTATTCTCCTGGCATCCACAGGCTCTGTCTTCCTCCCCTCACCGCCTCCCACCTAGAGTGCTGTCAAAAATGCAAATCAGTAGGATTTTAAAATCCAAGTCCATGCCAGGAACACCCACAAACCCTCCATGAAGGCAGAGCCCGAGGTGGGTGGTGTGGGTCCCAGATTCCGAACACAAGGGGAGGATTCTATTAGACTCTTTACTCAGCAAGGGACTGGAGCTCCGGACATGATGTGGGATGCTCTTGACCCTTCTGAGTATTGGACACATGAATGGAAAAAATGAGAATCCGCATGTGAAAACTCGTATGGAAGGGGCAGGGGGCAAGTTCAGAAGGGCTGCCGGGGTCCTTGCATCTCTCACTGAAGAAGTATTTCTCTGAGGCAGTGACTTTCGCATCTGAGTGTCACCACAGAAAGAGCTCCAGGAGGAAGGACCAAAGGAGTGACCATTGACCTGAGAAGGCTGGCCCTGGAGTAGGACCGACAGGAAGAGAGGCAGGGGGGACTGGGCAGAAAGCATGCATGAGAACACCTGCCACTTCAAGCTCCCTCCCCCACCTCCCCAACCCAGAGCTGGCCCTTAGAACACTGCCAAGTTCCTTCCCCAACAGGAAGAGCACAGCCTTTGCAGGCGGGAGTGGGAAAAGCTCTGGAGAGCCATGAGCTGGGACTTTCTGCATCCAGAAGGTGCGCCCCGAGTGCTCCCGGCTCGGAAAAGTTCTAAGAAGCAGGAGGGGGCAACAGTGAGACTGAGAAGGGTCGAGACAAACAGTCAGAGACGGAGGCGAAGACACAGGAGACAGCCTGGCGGGCGGAGAGAGAGGCGAAGCAGAGCAGGGGTGCGTGGGCATGATATCTGCCTGCATCCCGGTGGGCGAAGGAATAAGAAGGGTGGCAGGTGGCGGGCGGGGGCAGGCGGTACGTGCAGTCAGTGAGGACCAACCTGGCCCTTCCTAACAGAGCTCTCACCGGCACTACGCCCCCCCACTTCGGGGGTGTTCTCTTCCCCGGACGGAGCCCCTTCTCCCACTCCCTGCGCCCGGGGCCTCCGCGCGCTCCCGGCGCACTCCCCAAGCCCCGACCTGACACCGGGCT
>NW_007255773.1:265995-310633 GCF_000164805.1 Carlito syrichta | reverse complement strand
CATTGTGTTTTTTATTTGGGTTTCTGTTTGTTTATTATTGGTGTAGAGAAATGCGATTGTCTTTTGTACATTTATTTTGTATCCTGAGACTTCACCAAAGGTCTTTATCAGTGTAAGGAGGTTTTTGACAGATTCTCTTGGGTTTTCAAGGTATACAATCATGTCGTCTGCAAAGAGAGATAACTTGACTTCCTCTTTTCCTATTTGGATACCCCTGATTGCCTTCTCTTCTCTGATTGCTCGAGCCAGGACTTCCAATACTATGTTGAACAGGAGGGCATCCTTGTCTTGTTCCAGTTTTCAGGGGAAATGGTTCTAATTTTTGTCCATTTAGGAGTATGCTCACTGTGGGTTTCTCATAGATGGCTTTTACTATTTTGAGGTATGTTCCCCGTATGCCTAGATGCTCAAGGGTTTTGTGGGGGTTTTTTTGTAGTGATTATTGCTGATGGTGGTGCGACACAGGAAGGGACCATTCCTTCCTTTTTTTCTAGGATTTTTTGTTTGTTGATAATTTCTAGTTTAGAAGTAAGGGTGTCTATCTACCCAAATGCTTCAAATTATTCTAGTGGTTATTGTATTGTCTTTTTCAGATGCATTTCTCAACCTATATTTTCTTAACTATCAAAGTTATAGAAGAACATTTATCTTTAGCTTTCTTTTGGAAAAGATGAAATGCTAAATATATTTATTTATTTCCCCAATACATTACACCTATTGTGTTCATTGAATTTGAGACTGTATTCCTTACTCTTTTTTTCTTTCCATTTCTTTCTATTTCCAAAGCAATAGAGATCAACTCTTAGAAAGAAAAGAAAAAAGAGCAAACAAATTTTGCAATCATATTTAAAACAATCATGCACCTTTATTTCTTAATTTTACCGGTTCCATAATAATCTCCATCCTTTCAAGCCACAGTCTCCTACTTATTTCTTAATTTAACATCTTTTATTTCTTGTTCTGACAAACTTTTTCTTCAAGCATTGTTTTAATTTGTCTATGGTGCCTATATATTATGTTTAAAAACTTTGTATCTCAGAAAACAAACTTACTTTCATTCATGAAAGTAAGTTGGCAGGAGATAGGTATTTAAGTCTAGGTCTTTTCAGAATTCTATCCTTGTTGCTTGCTGTTATCTTCCAGGTTCTGTTGTGGTGGTGGTGAGTCTACTGCAGCATATATACAGGGTTGGACTATTAGGTTCACACACCATCCTAACAAAAGTGCTACCTACCTCATTGCTGAATATTACTACAGTCTCCTTCAAAGCACTCCCCGTGGGCAGCTGTGCATCAACACCAGTGCCTAGTCCTCCCATCAAAGCAATTTTGGAATTTTTTTCTGGAATAGCCATCAGAGCTGTCATTGTTATCTGTTGCAGTGTGACAATTAAGTTCATGAACTTACTGCCATGCGCTTACATTGGCAGCACTGTACAAATAACTGTATTGGAACACCCTCAGGGCTCACCTGATCTGGCTCCCAATGACTTTTTTCTTTACCTGAAGATAAAAGAAATATTGAAAGGAAGACATTTGGTGACATTCAGAGCATCAAGGGAAATATGATGACAGCTCTAATGGCCATTCCAAAAAAAGAGATCCAAAATTGCTGACGGGTGGACTAGACACTGGCATCAGTGCATAGCTTCCCAAGAGGACTACTTCCAAGGTGACCATAGTGATATTCGGCAGTGAGATATGGAGTACTTTTTCTAGGATGAGTTCTCAAACTTAATTATCAGACCCCATATAATTTAGAATCCCCCCAGATATGTCTATGTATGTTTTTCTTCTTATTAAATTGACCTCTAATACTGTTTTCTTTTAGTTTTTAGGCTACGTCTTCCCTTATATGAGTCTTTTTTTCTCCAAATATCTTTTAAAGTTCTATTTCTCTTCTAGCTGCATTCTTCTCTCCAGAATTTCTGTTGAGTGACATTGGATCCTCTGCATCTCTTCCTCTTGTCTTTCATGTCTTCTTTCTTCATTTTGCATTCTTTATCCTTTCCATCTGAGTACTAAGGAAATCACTTGCTGTATGTTCTTTTTTGTTTTGTTTTTGTTTTTGTTTTTGTTTTTTTTGAGTTGGAGTCTCACTCTGTCGCCCAGATTGGAGTTCAGTGGCTGCTCCCGGCCACCACAGCCTCGACCTGCTGCGCTCCGGCGATCCTTCCGCCTCAGCCTTCCAAGTAGCCGGAATTACAGGCATGCGCTACCACGCCCGGCTGATTTTTTGATTTATTGTAGTGATGAGGTCTCACTGCCCAGGTGGTCTCGAGCCTGCGAGCTCAGGCAATCCACTCACCTCAGCCTCCCAAAGGCGCGGGATTACAGGCTGAGCCACAGAGCCCGGCTTGCTGTAAATTCTTAATAGCTAGTTTTATCTTTTGTTTCTCCACTGAGGTGTTTCCCTGTGGTGACTGTGTTCCACCTTCTCCAAAGCTTTCCCAGCCTCCTTGTTTCTTACTATCTTCCTCAGCATTCAGTGGCCTGAAGGGGATCTTCTTTACACTGGGGATTATGGAAAGTATTTCAGATACAAAGTATTGACTCCAAGGAGCTCACACATTAGTGGATCCCAACACATAAACATCCCTGGAATGGAAAGTGTCTTTTCTTCATTCATTTTTTAAAAGTGAAAACAGTTTCGAGTGGGCCTTGGCTAAAAGTAATTTAAGAATAATCCTCATGATGCCAGGTAGTAGAACAAAAAACAAGTTGCTCATCATCTCTGGGCCTTGATTTCTTCATCTGAAAAAAACATATTGATTGGACTAGGTGATTTCTCATTTTCTTTTTAGTTAAATACCTATTTTTTTATTCTAAGAGATACATATCAACATAATTCTCTAAGGTCTATAGCATACTGCCTGAACAGGACTTATTCCAGTTGCAAGAAATACTCATATGTGTATTTCACTACTTATTAAAATGTAAATCTCTTGAGACCAGGATCTATATTCCAAATGTAAGGCCCATAATGTCAAAATTAATGCTAGTAGCAGGAACTGGGTTAGAATAACCTCTTTCTTTAAGATGCCTCAAGAATCAAGATTAATGATCCTTCCATTATCTACTAGGTGCAGGAAAAAAGAAAATATAATCCTCTAATTAACTTGCTATGATTTCCTGGAATTACTCAAATTGTTAAAGATTTTATCCTAGTTAATCTGAATGCATGGAAAACTCTGTACCATGAATTACAGGGGATTATTTTTTCCTCTAAGAAATAACATCCCTAAGCTTAGGAAGTTTCCCACTTTCTGTGGTTTCTTTCTTATGTATAAGTTAGGCTTAAATATATAATTCTCTTGAATAGTGTTTTCTTAATTTAACCACTATCATTTTTAAATGATGACTAAAATCCAAAGAGATAACACAGCCAGGACCTGTCTTTCCTTTATGAATGAGGATAATGTTGATAGGACAACTTATTTTTGTAGTCATTTGCAGTGTAGACAATGAGATGGACGAAGTTCGAATGTCGATATTTTATCCTTTGAAAAGAGTCTCTCATACACACTAATAATAGCAATCATAATAACGTTATATTTGTGTATCATTTAACCACTTGCAGAATTTTTTTATGTAGTCTCATTTAATACATAACACAGCCCTACCATGTGAGTTTTATTACTCCTGCTCTACTAATGTAAAGATGTAGACCTTGGACAAATTGTGTCTTCCTATCACTGCCCACTGGCGTTGATGCATAGCTTCCCAAGGGGAGTGCTTTGAAGGGGACTCATAAGTGGTAGAGCTGATTTTAAACTAAATGTCTTCTAGCTACTCGTCTTGGATTCCTTCTCCTGCTCTCACACATACATGCAGACCTGGAGTGACAGCTCAGATTCTGCCTCTCACTTATTAAGGTTTAAGGTCAGAGAGGGAAATTAATACTAAACTACACACAAACCTACTACATCTAGATAGTCTGCTATTAAGAACAGTGTTCTCACTTCAGACAGAGCCAATACAAAATGGTCTCCAGGATTCCTTTCAAACTATAAATATTTTATCACAGCCTCCAAAATACACACACACACACAAACACACACACACACACACACACACACACACACACACATGAGGCAAGGGGTGGGGAGATCATTGTAGTTGTTGCAACTTTTCTAGAAAACGAAGAGGAATATAAACTATTTGAATGTCTACCTCTACTTTGCTATGCAAAGCCATTAAAGAGCTCCTTGTAAGACATGAAATATCGATGAGAAACTTACAAATAAGAAATCTAGAATAAAAGCTTTAGTTATGAAAATATTAAGCTAGGTATATAATTTTAATTATCCCTTTATCTCAATTATTCTCATTTTGATGATATAACTACAGCATCATACTTCAATTTCTGTTATTATAATTCAGTGCCTGCATATGTCAGATTTAATATTAATTTGCCTGCCTTTATGTGGAACTAGATGGAGGAGGTGCATTGCCTATTTATAAGAACTGGCTGTTATTACTGAATTTTCTTAATTTTTTCAGTGATGACAGTAGGTGAGGCTAAAGGTGATTTAGGATTGCATTATAAATGCCAGAGCATTAATCCAAAGTAAACAGTGTGGTACCTTGCATCTATAAATGATCATGCTGCTTACTAGAATAGATTCTGTGGTGTCAACCTCAGTTATAATAATGCATGCTGCAGAAAGTTCAAGTATGAATGGACAACAGATAATTCTGCATGTAATTAATGGAAATTTGACCTTGGGTGCCTTTTATAGAATGTGGTAAACCTCAATTATATAGTAAATAACAAAAATAATTTCAACAAACTACAGCAATTCCATTTCTAGTTGTATACCCAACAGAAATGTGTTCATCCATTTACTGCAAGACATGTATCAGAATGTTCATAGCAGCACTATTCCTAATAGCCCCTGTCTGAATCGACTTAAATCCCATCGACAGTGAATATTCATATGGTGAAATGCTGTGCAGCAATAAGAATGAAAGGACTCTTCACTGCACACAACATGGATGAAGCTCACAAGTACAGTGTTGATTGTAAACAGCCAAACACACATAGTAAATACCGAATGATTTGATTAATAGAAGATACAAAAACAGGCAGAATTTATCTATTTATTTATTTTAAAATTCAGCTCTGTGGTTACCCTGAAGGAAGTGACTGGAAAAGGAGGGCTGGAGAGGATTCTGGGTTCATGTTCTGTTTCTTGATCTGGTACTTGTTTTGTTTGTTTGCTTGTTTTTTGTGATTTATTGTAGAGATGAGGTCTCGCCAAGTTGCCCAAGCTGGTCTCGAACTCCTGGGCTCAGGCAATCCTCTCATCTCAGCCTCCCAAAGTGCTCGGATTGCAGACATGAGCCACTGTGCCTGGCAATCCGGTACTTGTAATAGGAATATGTTCAGATTGTAAAGGAGACAACTTGTAACCTGTGTACTCTATGTAAGTTCTACCTCAAAAAAAAAAGTTGGTAAAAAGAGTTGGGCTCAGTGGCTCAGCCTGTAATCCCGCGCCTTTGGGAGGCTGAGGTGAGTGGATTGCCTGAGCCCACGGGTTCGAGAACTGCCTGGGCAACTTGGTGAGCCCTCATCTCTACAATAAATCAAAAAATCAGCCGGGCATGGTGGCGTGCGCCTATAGTTCCAGCTACTTGGAAAGTGGAGATGGAAGGATCGCCAGAGCCCAGTAGGTCAAGGCTGTGGTGGCTGGGAGCAGTCACTGCACTCCAGTCTGGGTGACAGTGAGACTCCAACTCAAAAAAAAAAATTTACCTGAAGAATATCGAAGTAGCTTTCTTGGCCGACATTGCTCACAAGTTTCTGCTACTCACAAATGTTAATGCCACATACAAGCTGACCGTCAGCAGTCCTCTTGATGGGGTGACACATTAGGTCACTAACGCCAAGCTGGAAAGAAGTATCCAGTCATTCTTTCCTCTCTATAGCCAACTCATGATAGTCCAGGGGCTACAGTGACATCCAGTGTGAAAGCTGTTAATAACCATGTGCCAGGTGTCCGGGCTTGTTGACCACCTCAGGAAGATTGGTGGTCAGCTCCCAAGGCTTCCCTGGTGAGGCCTGAGTGTTTCACAGTCGAATGAGGCTGAAAATTTCTGTGCTATTTCACTCCCTCATTGGAGTTTCACAGTCCACAGCACTCATTTTAGGTTTTAATCTACTTCATGTCCCTGTCATTAAAAATGAACTAACAGAGCAGAGTAAAATGTTGAAATTTCCCTGAGTTAGGAATTTGGAGACCTTGCTTTTCAACCCTGTGTTCTGAAGAACATTACCAAATTACTAGTCTGTTTTTGCTTTCTTTATACTCAACTTTTGGGAAGGGCAGAGAAATGACTTTTTTTTCTATGGGACAACCGGTCTTGGCAGAGAGACATATCAGGAAAAACCTCAGTCTTTATCCTTGATTTATACCTGGGACACACATATCTCCCACACATGAGAGAAGCATGGAGTCTTCAGTCAAATGGTATTCTTTAGACCAGGTTTCTGTACTGTTTAAACTAGATTATAAAATACATTATAAGATCTTAGGAAGAACAGATAGCAGATATCACTGACACCCTGCCTCTTCCTCTCATCACCGCCACCCACATGTTGATCTAAGAATTCTTTGCTTCTAATTCACAAACACTAAAAAACTCTTCTTAAAAGGGACTAATGTTTTGGTAAGCAACAAACTGATGTTACATCCTGAGCATGAGGAAAATCTCTGCATTAAACTGCACCCAGCGTTTATGTGCCATGTGCAACTGGTCAGCTTTTTTCTTTTGCACGCTCTTGACAGTAGTTCCAAACAGCTCCTCATTTTTCTTCACAGATATAAGCGCTAAGGATTTCAGCACAGTGTTTCTGGCTACCATGTTCCTCAAGTATCAAGTCAGCAACTGATAACAAAAGAAACCAGTGCTCTCTCTTTCATTACTTGTGACTTGGTATAATTGTTATTTTTATTAACAATAGCTGTTAGTGGAAATTCAGCTATAGACTGGCATTGAACCACCTCAGCAGAGGTTCAGCTCAGCCTTGCAAAGGAGGTGCGCTGAAAGAAAGGATGCTGTTCTGGCATAAGAACAGACTATGCCAAATTCCTTAGGAAGTTCTGGATAAATTTAAATATGTAATTGTACCTTGAGGTGAACATTTATACTGAACAATCAAAATACCACTTTTCTGTAATATGCACAAACAAATTGCAAGCCCCTAAAAAAAACAAAGCCATGGATGTCTATTTAAACCATTGCTTTTGGAATTTCTAGAACTGACAGAATGAAGCAGTATTGCATATGTTTACCTGTATAGATGGTAACAGTATAAACAAAAGCAAAGAAATGACTGAGGGAAGGTGTTGGGGTTTTGAGGGTACTTGGGGGCTTTTGTAAGACGGGCAGTATTTTGTTTCTTGACCATGATGGTGGGTATGCAGCTATTTGCTTTATGATCATGTTTTAAATGGCTTACGTATGTACTATGTCCTTTTTTAATGTGGTATATACCCAACAACAACAACAGCAAATTAAACATGCCCTAATATCTTTCTAAAAAACACAACTTCTTTCCAACTGAAGTCACTCTATATCTTTTTTCCATGTCCCTCACCTGCCCTTCACCACAGACGTCCTAGAGGGCTGGTCTGTACTCCCCTGCACACATCCCAGCACACCTCAGAGCCCTGTCACGTGGCTCTGACCTCAGTGCCCATGGAGGCTGCTCTTGCCAGGTCACCTTGTGCCTCTGTGTTGCTAAACCTTGTGGTCCTTTTAAATCCGTATATATCCTGCTTTTCTGCAGCACTGTTGGTGTCATTTTCTCTCCAGTTTCACTGCCACCTCAGTTGTGATGGCTTCTCTTTCTCTGGTTTCCATAACCCTGCCTTCTCTTGTTCTTCTCTCTCTCCTCAGTCTTCTTTGTCTCACTTGACCCACTCCTCAGAGGCTGGTGCTCAGGGTGCTTTGTAGGAGGATTCCTTTCTGCTCCCCCCATGCAGAGTTCCTCACACTGGCTGTTCAAGGGGTCACCAGGGCAGCTCCGAGCAAACACTGAGGCCTGGACCACCTCTCCCAGAGAGTCTGATTGTATTGACTTGGGATGGGGCCCAGGTATCAGGGTTACTTTCTTCTTTTTTGAGTTGGAGTCTCACTCTGTCACCCAAGCTAGAGTGCAGTGGAATGCTCATGGTCACCCCAATGTCAACCTGCTGGGTTCTGGCTATCCTTCCACCTCAGCCTTCCAAGTAGCTATAACTACAGGCATGCACTACCATGCCTGGCTAAATTTTGATTTATTGTAGAGATGAGGTCCTGGCAAGTTGATTTCAGGAAATCCACTCGCTTCAGCCTCCCAAAATGCTGGAATTACAGAGGTTTGCTTTCAAGTGATTCTTACATGCATGGGGCCTGATGACCTCTTCTTGCCGTGCTTGATTGACAAGTGTCCCTTGAGTCATTCCATGACTTCATTTGTTACCATGGCTTCAAGTATATTTAAATGCACATGAGTTCCAGCAGATACCCCTGGCACAGTCTCTCTTGAGCAGAGACCCATATATGCAAGTACCCCAATGGACACTACTTTTGGACAGTTGCTTAGCTTATTGTGTTCAGAGCTGAACTCATTACCCCCACCAAAATTTCAGTGGGCGGCATGATCATGTATCCAGTTACCCAATTTGTAAAGTGATAACCCATTTCCTTCTTTATCGTTGGCATTTGGTGAACCATCCAATTTGTCAATAGATTCTGCTTCCTAAATTGCCTGAGATTTGCCTGTTTGTCTCCATATTCACAGTGCTTTAGTGCATTCCCACTCTTTCTCAGTGAATCACTCAGTGCTCTCCTCACTGGGCCACCAGTTTGCTTTCCTTGCTACAGTCAGGTTGGTCTTTCCCAAATGTTAATCTGTCTCAGTGCTCTGCTTTAAGCACCTCTCAATGGCTCCCCATTTCTCAACACAAACATTCAACCATCTTATAAGGCTCATTGACTCTAGCTGCACCGAGGTTCTGGAATGTGTTACACTCCATCTTGCTCCCAGTGAATGAGCCTTGCTTTTCCTACTGCTGGAGATCTTCACACCATCTTGATCTCACCAATACTTCACTTGGTAAGCCCCCACCCATTGTAACACAACTTGGAATCATGTCTTATATGATTTCCATGGTTGCCTCTCGTCTGTATTATGTGTTACCTCCTCTCTGTTCTCAAAAGCTGTGTGTTCCCACCCCCTCGTGTACCTGTGCCACCCTGCAGCTATCCATTGACTTGTCTTTCTCCAGAACTCAAGGTGATACCATGTGCTGACCATTACTGTGTCCTACATCCTAGCTGAGTACCTGCCACCCCTGTGAATGGAAGCAATAAGACAACTTCCAAACATTTTATAAAACAGACTTGAGAATCACAATATAAAGAAATCAATAATGGAAGAAATTTCAGATAAATCAAATGGCAAATATTTATTGATCAAGAAGTGGTGCAATTTTGTTTCATTGATATATTCAACTAGTTATTTATTCTAGAAATATTGTTTGAAATATTGTTGTGTCCATGACACTTTGATAGACTGTACAAGAAATGAAAAAGGGAGTATAGAGACTCTCAAGGAACTTATGTAATAATATTAAGATACATGAAATATATGAATATAGATGACTTAATGCAAAGTAGGAAATTGTGAGAATCTTAGAAGTACAGAAAAAAGTACTAAGGGCTTCAGTACTAAGGAGGGAGAGATTAATTTGAGGTAGATTAATCACAGAAAACTTCTTGGAGAAAGTGATGGTCACACTGTTATCTGAGGGGAGTCAGCTCACTGAATCATATGAAGAAAGTGGGTAGAGAAGGTCATTTTTTTGGTGGAGAGGAGGCATGGTCAGCCCCCCTCACATCCTTCAGCTTACCTCAATAAGGTCACACTCACACACAGGAACATGATCTCTCTCCTTTCTGCTTTATTTTCTGTGATCTGAAATATGAATTTTACATGTTTATCTTATTTTATATGTGTGTGTGTGTGCACACTTCACTGAAGTATATTCAATACCTAGAACAGTTAGAACAATTTCTGGAACCTAGTAGGTGCTTAATTAATATTTTTGGGAGAAAGGAGAAGGAAGGAGAGGTAGGAAACAATTAGAATTTAGATTGGATCTTAATCTCCAAGTAGGTAGACTATAGATGTCACTTAGGTGATGATGGTATATTCCAGATGGGGAAAACTCCATACTTAAGTGTACATTGGAACAAATTTAAGCACCTTGTTTCATATTTGATGTTACTGTGCTTCAACTATTCAGTATTTGAAAAAAACAGTTATAACCATAAGCTCAAGTTGTCTTTGTGTTGTTCATTATTAGTAGGACTTGAAAAGGAAACTGTCCCAGGAGTGGAGTGTAGTGGAGGAAGGCAGTGGTTTAGTCATCTTGAAACAGGATAATCAATGAATATATCTGAGAAATCTTTTCCCATTCCTTATTGTCTATATTTACCAAATAAGGAAAATATAAACACTTAAAGGTTTCAAAGGAGCCTGTGAGAGCCACTCTCAAATCGGTCTTTGCAATTCTTTCACCATTTTGGAAGTGATGTATTATATAAATACAAGTTGCTTCTTTTCATTTATCATTTGCATTCTCTTTGACCACACATCCCTCCAATTACATACCAGTCATACCTCCTCTTTAATGCAACAAAGCTTTATCGGGTTTGTGGTTATACAAGGTAGCATTTTAAAACTATTTTGAATACGCTTTCGTTTTTAGCCTTTGTTCTCTTCTATCACAGTTTGTGAAAATAGAAGAAGCAATTCCCATTTCAGTGAGTGAATGTGCTAGTCTTCAGTACTAACCAGATAATAATCAGACATGCACAAAACATGAGGGAGTAATTTGTATTTCTCCCAAGACTCCTGTTCATGTCCTTTGTTTCTGATATCAGTATATCCAATTCCGTAGAGTATTTTCTCATAATTTTATCGCTGAAATTGTTTTTTGGGAACTCTTGAGTGAAAGATGCAGGACAAAAACAAATTGGATTAAATATGGAAGGCAGATGATTTGGACTCTGTTCTTCTGTGGTATGCTGGGGAGTTAACCAGGCACAGCTCATTTACACTAATGGAAGAATTCGTCACTTACTATGTGCATTCCCAGATACTGTAGAAGTAATTTCTCCCTCTAATTTGCTATATAACTTGATTGTTTCTAAGTGTACTAAGATCCAAAAAGGAGGTATTTTATCAATCATGCATCTTAAAGATTACTTCTCATTAATTTAAATTGCATTGAGAAGAGACTTCCTCTCCAAAGCTAATTTTTAAAAATAAATATATCTATGACATCCTCCACACTATATTCTTCATTAAACTTCCAAATAATGAGTATTACATATCTGCCATATTTTAAATGTAACTTAAACTTTTATTGTATTTTAAGTATTGTTCAAGATTCAGGAAAAAAATACTGTTTTTCTCAATTTTAGATTCAGCAATCTATATGGAGCAGTGATTTTAAAATAGAGACATACTTTGCTTATCCAGAGATTTGTTATTCACAGATATATGTAGAACAAAGCTAAGATATCAGGCATAAGCCAGAAGAGGCTTCTGTGCAGCCAGAGAATGTGTACAACATCGTTGTGCCTCACGTACAGGCTGCAGTTGTGAATACCCAATTCAAATGCCCCTAAAATCATGGTTATCTGTTTTCCTGGTTCAGTAAGTGTGACATGCAAGCTGAAAAGAAGAGAGAACTTTACTGGCAGGTACACTAAGTACAGAGGAAAAAGTCAACCCCTGGGCATCAAAGAATTTTATATTAGCATCAGCTCCTGTTTTAAAAGAAGCTAAAAAGTATATACTCTCATTTTAGAAACAGGACTGTTTTGATGGAGACATGAGATTCACACATGCTTATGAGTGTGTGTGTGTGCATTTGTGTGTATTTGCAGAAGTCAGGAAATTTGGGTTTTAGCTTTGTTAAGCAAGTGGGCATCTCTATTAGTCAGTAATCCATTTTCCCCTAATTAAAAATGTATTCAGGAAAGACAAATACTGCATGCTCTTACTTATATGTGGAACCTAAAACTTTGAACTTATAGAAGCAGAGGATAGAATGGGAATGGTAGTTACCATGGTCTGTGGGTGGAGGATGGGTGTGAGGAGACATTGATCAAAGGACTCAAAATTTCAATGGGACAGAGGAGTAAGTTCAAGAGAAAACTGGTGACTATAGTTAATAACAAATACACTGTATTCTTGAAAATTGCTAAAATATAGTTGCCATAAAAATATGTGAGGTAATATATATGCTAATTAGCTAGATTTAGTCATTCCATAATGTATACATATTTCAAAACATTATGTTGTACATAATAATATATACATAATTTTTGTCAATTATAAATAAATACATTAATTGTGTTTAGGAGCTCAGGAGAGAAGGACGGGTGCTCAGGAGTTGACACACTGGAGAGACTGAGCAGACATCCCTTTCAGTGGGCTGTCTCTTATCTCTGTCTCTCTCTTTCCCATGTTCAGCTTTGTTGTAGACTTCCCATCTCTAGTAACAGCAGGAGGCCTCTGCCGTGAACCCTCAATACTGCAGGCAACATTGTGGCTGAAGTGGGACTCTCAGCAGAGCAGCTTTGCCCTGCATAAAGTTGGCCCAGGGACTGGTGTGCTCTGAAGCAATAATAAATGTTTTAAAAATCCTAGGTCACTTTTTATTAGCATAACGACTTTATTTCATTATAATTAAGGTCCCTATTGGTTCATCCATTTAAAGTGTTCAATTCAATGGTTTTTAGTGAATTTGCAGAGTTGCACAGCTGCTGCCACAGTCAATTTCAGAATGTTTGCATCAGCCCCACAGAAAACCTTTACCCTCTTGCATTTTCCTCTTGCTTTGCCCCTTCTTTGCAGCACTGTTGTCTCTTCCTCTTTTTGGCCTCTCCAGCTCCATCTCTTCTAATTCTCTTTTCCTGATCCTCCTCTCCCTGATTCTTTTTCTTCTTAGGTTCTTTCTTTTCTTCACAAATAGTGAGCACAGCTCGTGGTCTGGTTGTTGTTCATTGCTAGAAGAGAAACAGAAGGAGGAACGGGAGGAAGAAGAGAGGGAAGGGGTGTATGGAAGAAAGGAGGAGGGCAGCTAGAGATGGACATGAACAAATACAGGAAAGTACAAAATGGGAGTGTGCCAACCAAGCACTGTCTCTAACTCCTGTCTCTAACTGCTGTCTCTAACTCCTGTCCTTTTCTTTTCTTGTTCTCCACAAATAGTTACTAGAAGAGACTAATGATGCTTGTATGCTGCTGTCATTGACCATGCCCTCTCTGCCACACACACTGCACATATACACATGTATAGGCACACTCACACATGCACACACGCCACACATACCCATGTGCATACGCATACCATACACATACCCACATGTGCACACACACACACATACCCACACCACACACATGCACATATACAGGTACACCTGCATGCATACACACACCACACATACCAGTGTGCACACACATGCCATAGACATGTGCCCACACACACAACCTTGTTTCCACACATACCACACACGTGCAAACACACATGCACCCACACGCACACATACCATACACATACACACATGTACACCACATATACACACACTACACGTATACTCACATGCACACATACATACACCCAGCACATGCATGCACACACACACCCACATCAACACATATACACGTACTACAAACAAGAAACAGAGAAAGATACAAATGCAGATCATGCTGGTATAAAAACTGACGTGTAGATGACATTTCAGAATTAATGGTAACTGCAGCATTTATTTACTCTATTAACAGTAGATTAAATTTTGAAACTTGATAGGAGTCTCAGGTATATATGGAATTAGAGAGTTTTCCCAATGGAAGCAAAGACTCTTAGCCTGCAAAGGACTGTGGATAATGAGTTATACTTTACCACAAAATTATTTCAAATCACCTCTGAGGACTGTTAGTAAATACTTGTGGTGAGACATGTTTTTGACTCTGTGGACAGATGCCTGGCAGTTCCCTCCCCCATTCACTCTTGTGGGCTTGTCCACTGCCTCTGCCCGGTTCAAATCCAGAGTCTGTCAGCTCCAGTGCATGTGGACTAACAGATGGTGCAGTGCCTGGGGGGTGCTCTGGGTTGCTTCTTTTCTTTTCCTTTCTTTAAGGCAAAACGGACATATTAGAAAGGAACTAGAGGAAAGTATGGAGAAATAATGAAAATCTCTAAGTGGGAGGGGGGCAAGGAAACCATAGTTGTTAGGGACCTCCTGTGTGTTGAGACTCCCTGGTCCAGTGTCTTTCTCGGGTCCACCGGTGGCCTCCAAGGGGCTGTGAACCAAATGACAGATCTGCTGCATTTTGCGTGTGTCTGGATATGTGTGGATCAGCCAGGGCCTCCACAGTGTCCAGCACATTCCCATAAAGATTTTGGCCAAAGCAGGTTCTGGAATATTGGTGATTCATAGTTCAGAAAGGGTACAGAGAAGAGAGTCCAGTCTGGAGGAGGGGGGTGCTCGGACCAGAAGAAGGGACGGATATTCTGGAGAGCTACCATGTCACCCGCAGGGCTGTCATTGGTGTTGAGGAATTTGGAATTGATTATCCTAGAAATGAGAAATGCAAGCCTTGTGGCAATGATTATGACAAATCCATCTACCTAGGCATGTTTGCATGATGCCTGCACACATGGTATAAGAAATAAAACTAGAAGGAAACAGAAAAATATTGATGGTTTGCAATGGGAATAGAGAGACCTCTTTTTTTCTTCTACTAACATTCGATACAAGAAATATTATCATTTAAAATGATGTGCTATCAAGTTTTTAAAAATATAAATGTCAGTATATATTTGTGAGCTGAAATGAAGACAAATAAAATCTTGTGCAGGTCTTATGGTAGTAAAGTTCCCAGTAATTTTTGTGGACTAAACAGTTGAGTGAATCTTGCAGATATGTGGGTAGAAAGTATGGAGCAGAAAATGAAAATCCATAAAGAATCAGGACATTTTTTATAAGGACTTCACTGTCTAGCTGATAAAATTTAATGAGTCAATAGAGGTTTAAACAATTGCTATAAGTCAAGCAAACTGAAAGCTAGAGTACCTGTAGCCCCAGAGAAACTGGTACAAGGAACAACCACTGCGAGGGTGTAGCAGGGGATAATTTTGTGCTTTAAGTCAAGTGTTGCTTTAAGTGGCCCACTCCTGGAAGACACTGACCACTTATCAGAAAGAAGATTATGTGATCTATTGAGAAGGAGATTTCATGTTTTAAAATGAAAATAAAACCCTGATTCACCTTCACTAAATTATCTCTTCAGAATATCCCTACCTTAAACTTTCCAAACATGCATATCTGCATAGTCTTACAGTCCCTTGAATGTCTCAATACAATTGTCCCTTGGTATCTGTGGGGCATAGGTTTCAGGACCCTGGGGGATGCCACAATCTGAAGATGTTCAAGTCCCTTTTATAAAATAGAGAGTATTTGCCCTAAACCTACATTCTTCTGTATACTTTAAATCATCTCTAGATTCCTTATAATACCTATTACAGAGTAAATGCTAAATGACTAGTTGTTATGCTATTTTTTAATTTGTGTTTTTATTTTCTGGGTTTTTTTTCCCAAATATTTTTTATCTGTGCTTGGTTGAATCTGAGGATATGGAGAGCCGCCTGTACACCAAAAAAAGCAAAGGTGAGGTTGTCCTCAGTGGCTCAGAGGAAGGGAAACAGAACAGCTATCAAGTCAGCGCTAGACAAGCCTGTTAGCCTTGAGACTGTCTCTGCAATTTTTCTCTTCAATTAATTCTCTTCAAGGATGGAGTCCTAGTTAGTGACTCTAGCTGTGAAATCCAATTCTACAAAGTCACAATGAGAGCAATTTATGGTCCTAATAATCTGTAATCTATATTATTGGACCTAGTTTTAGTCTTCATCACTTGTGGAGCTAACACAGCTAGAAACCTTAATATCCAGCTTATCTAGACAGATTTGCTAACTGTCAAATACAACTGGAACATTTTTATTGAGGTTATTTTTGTGCAAGTGAGTTCTTAAACGATGATAATTGACAAAATTAAAAGCAAAAGCAAACTTTTTCTGCCTTTTTGAATATTTATCCTCAGTGCCAAGCATAGTCCCACCTCCTCCTGGAGATTTCCCCTGGCTGCACCGTGATGTTGTTCATGTCTAAAAGTACCCTTTGGTACTTAGTCATATGAGCTTGATCATTTAAGGCTGTTAACTATTCACAGCCTGGAGTGCAGCTGGAGACCAGGGACATGCATGGCAGGCCTGTTTCAGCTAGCACAGCAAAGCTGTCTACCTGCCCCAATCAGACGGGAGCAACATTCCAGGAGTGTAAGTGGTGAGTGAGGTGGAGAGTGGGAGGAAGCCTCTTCAGATCATGTCCTTCCTGTTGGCATGGCATGCAATTATTTGGGGGTTCACTGATTAATCCTGTTACTCATTTTCACCTGGGCAAGGCAGACAAGGCGAAGTGCTGCTAGGTCAAACCTCTGGAGGTTTCCAGGTAATGATAAACAGATACAAGAAATATGAGCAGCAGTCAGTACGTGCTCAGGCTAAAACGTGGAGAATGCATCCGTCCTGTCCTTTAGTCGCAGGCATCAGTTGGTGACACCCCAAAAGCCTTCTTCATGTTTGACTTCTCTATCTCTGCTCACTTGCAGAATGAGTCCAGAATTATACTGCCAGTCCTGCCATTTAAAATGTTAGTAACAAAGCTCATTAGCTTAAGCTCTAAATTAGCCTCCTGCCTTACTCATTTTTATCACCACAGTCATGTGTTTCCATTTCATTGTTTTCTTTAGCAACTCCCAAATTTACTAGGTTTCCAAGTACCACTATTTTCCTAGAACGTGTTCAGAACCAACATCTCCTTCTGTTCCAGTTGCTCATACCCCCGACCCTCTGGGCTTACTGTCCAGGTCCTGATCCTGCTGCCCCTTGGGCTGCTTCTCACAGCTGGTTCTTTGAGGGTGATCTTCCAGACCTTTGTCTGGGGTACTTCCCCAACTCAAGAACCAACTCTGTCTCTGTTGAACTCAGAGCCAGACATCACTGCCCAAACGCATCATGAAGAGGGGTCCTTTCCCAGTCCTGTCCCTCGACCCACTGAATCTTCTTTCTCAGTCCTTCCTGTCTCCTTCCTTGAACCGACTGAGGCCAGTTCTATCTCAAGAACTTGCCTCTTTAACCTCCTCTGTACCAAATTAAGAAACAACAGGGGTGGCCACAAAAGAAATTTTATGAAAAACCTTCCTTTCCTATACTATATTTATTTACTCAAATGATGCATATAATGTGATATACATTATCCTAATGCCTGGTTACATATTAAAAGTTTAACAAATATATATGCCTATTGTTGATAAAGCTTTTTCATACATATGCTAACACAATTATAACAAACCACAACACACATTAGTTGTCTTTTAGATTTTTAATTCATTTGATTATTGACTGCTGAGGTCAAAGGCCCTTGAGGTGGGATCTTTCCCAGACAGTGGGTATCACACCCCTAGTCCAGAGCTGTGCACACAATGGCATTCTGTAGAGATTTGTGGTTGGAATGAAACCACAAGGCATTTGCCTTGAAATCCTGACTTCAGCTAAAATAGGATACTATTTGGAAGCTTGTAAATCTGCTAGGTAAAATGTTGTATTTGGCTATGTACATGCAACCTTAGTGTGTGTATATGTGGGTATGAAATATTTAAATTTCCATTTAAAAACTTGCTAGGACAGAGCTTTGAAATATTATTCTGGCAGAATGTCAAGGTTCTCTTTTCTCTATTTTCTTCTTTCTCATGGTTTTATAAATTACAGCTTGTCCCAATAAAAAATTATCCAGATGGCCAGTTCTCCACATTACATTTCATTCCATGCAGAGAATGTGCCTTTGTTTCTAAAGAATTTCTTCTTTACTACATGTTTTATTCTTGCAGCAACTCAGTACATTTGGGAATGAAATTTTATAAACACCAAACAGCTTAAATTCCCTCAAAGTATTCTGGTTTTTCTTCTCAGTCTTCTCCATATACAACCAACAATGACAAAGATGTTATATAAGTATGCTAATATCATAAATATCCATTCAGCAAAGCACCTAGTGTGTGCAAAGCATTGTGCCAGATGTTTCATCATTTTTTATTTTTATAGCCCCAGAAGCAGTTTGGAATAGTAGTTAAAAGTTTAGACCCTGGTTTCAAGCTGCCCGAGCTTCAGCCCTATTTGTATTTCTTCTTAGCTGTTTGGCTTTCAATGGCTTCTTTAATCTCTGTGTCTCAGTTTCTTCATTTGTAAAATAAAGATAACAATGGACCTTCTTCATGAAGTAGATACTTGTATCTGTTAGTGTTTGGGAACACTTAACCCAGGCAGCTGATGGATGCGCTAGTTTGATTTTTCTTTTTCCTAGCATTATTAGACTAATCAAGGTGTGTTTTGATGGTATTTTTAAAAAATTTTCTATAATTTTGATACTTAAATTTAATAGAAATGAAAATATCCATTTATATATTTTAGGTTAGATTGATAGTCTTTTATAAAATATTTCATGTTTTAGTGCTTAGTAACAAATAGTTGAAACTAATTATTTGGATAATATTTTAGAATAGCTTATGGTAGAAAAGGTAGTATTTATAATATTCCAACAAAAAAGTATATGTTCATCTTTATGACCAATTATATTAGTACAAATATCTCAGGGTTGCTTTGTTTTTTTTCAAAGCAGCTGTTTTTATCAGCTCCCTTCAAGATTTCATGAAAGATTCTTAATGTGTGTTCTTATTTTTAATAAGGACAAGATTGCTTTACACACATTAAATTACAAAATGCATTTGCCTTTGACTTGTTAATTAATTTAGAGGGAATATAATTGGCAATAAATTTATCTAATATGAAGCCTACATACTTGAATCTGCAAACGAGTGGTTGCAAACTATGGGATGATAAAAAGTCACCTGTTTCAAGCCGGGCTCGGTGGCTCAGCCTGTAATCCCGCGCCTTTGGGAGGCTGAGGTGAGTGGATTGCCTGAGCCCGCGGGTTCGAGACCCGCCTGGGCAACGAGACCTCATCTCTACAATAAAACAAAAAATCAGCCGGGCGTGGTAGCGCATGCCTGTAATTCCGGCTACTTGGAAGGCTGAGGCGGAAGGATCGCCGGAGCCCAGTGGGCGAGGCTGCGGTGGCCGGGAGCGGCCACTACACTCCAGTCTGGGCGACAGAGTGAGACTCCAACTCAAAAAAAAAAAAAAAAAAAAAAAGTCACCTGTTTCTTTTTCTTAATTGGAGTGAGAACATTTAACATGAGATTTAGCCTCTAAAATTTTGAGATATACAATACAGTATTGTGTACTGTAGGTAAAATGTTGTACAGCAATCTCCAGCACTTAATCATCTTGCATAATGAAAACTTGATACCTGTTGAACAGTCGCTCTCCACTGCCCTCTCCTCAACCCCGGCAACCACCATTCTACTTTTTGCTTCTGTGAGTTTGCCCACTTTAGATACTTCTTATAAGTGCATTCATGCAGTATATGTTCTTCAGTGACTGGCTTATTTCAGTTAGCATAATGTTCTCAAGGTTCATCTATGTAGTCACATGTGGCAGGATGTCTTTTTCAGACTGAATAATATTTCACTCTGGACATATACTGCATCTTCTTTGTCGTTTTATCCATCAGTGGACATTTGGGTTGTTTTCACTTCTTGGCTACTGTGAGTGATGCTGCAATGAAAGTGAATATGCAAATATCGCTTTGATGTGCTGATTTCTGTTCTTTTGGATAAATACCCAGAAATGGGAATTGCTGGATCATACGCAGTTTTAATTTTTTTTAAGGAACCTCCACACTGTTTTCCAAAGTGACTGCACCATTTTACATCTCTGCCAAAAGTTCCAGTTTTTTTCACATCCTCACCATTTGGTATCTTTTTTTTTTTTTTTTTTTGATAATTACTCTGACATGGGAGGGACTGAGTCACCTTTTAGATAGAGATCAAAATGCATGCTTTTGAAATCTTTCATGTGACTCCACAGAGCAGGGCTTGTGGTAGGGTGGGCAGCAGGACTTCCATAAATCCTCTTGTATCTGTTAATGTTTGGGAACACTTAGCCCAGGAAGTTGAAGGATGGGCTAGTTTGGTTTTTTTTTTCTTTTTTCTGTCACACAGATTGTATTCCTAATCTCAGAACATATGTTTGTCAAGATAACTATGAATTTATCACGTTGAGAAAGACCATCAAAAACAACATTTGAGTGTGCTGCTGACATTGGGTCAATATTAGGTTTAGCACACAGGTTAGATGCTTGCAGCATATATAAATATATACATATGTAAACATATGCTCATGCATATCTAGACAACTGTTTATAATATCATTGAAATTAAGCATATTGAATTTAAAGACTTCTATAATATGGAATTATGATATGTTGCCCAAAATGTATACTTTTGATTTATGGAAAATTTTTTAAAATTGTGCTTGAAGCATTTTGAGTTATGAAAGAAGTTAGATGCCAGTGACAGCTCCATACCCGTTAAAGACCAAGAGATTTATTAAAGTGGAAGGGACAGCACTAGGTTTTATTGGAGGAATGGCCTGGGAGCAGGGTGGGCAGATGCTATGTTGTAGGCCCATTGGACGTATAACAAAGCTAGCTACATTATGGAAAATGATTGGACGCGTGCTAGGGGAACCATGCGTGAAGAAGCCAGAACCTAGGGCCTTTGTTGTCTAGGGTGGCAGTGCCATCTTGGGGACACCCTTCTGACTGTTCTCTGCGCCCTTCATTTCCACCTTTTCTGTTTATTTGGGAGAGGGGCGTCGTTATTCTTTCTGGCTGCTTCCTGCTGGATGTGGGCGTTGTGGGGTGAGGTGGGGGAAGGTCACAGAACCAGCCAGAATAGGGTCCAGAGGTAGGCACTGAAGGTGAAGATTTTTGAAGACGAGAGTTCCATGAAAGCTTTTTGTAAATGTAGAATGGGACTTGTTCCGGCCAATCCTCCAGTGGGCACAAGGGCGGTGGTAACCAGCTGTCTTGGAGTAGACTGTGGAGGTAAATAGAGAACCTGGAAGAGAACATATCTAAAAGAAAAGTTACGTGATGTTTAGGGACAAGGTGTTGACTCCTCTATTGGGACAGATTGATAACTATTGAGTAATAGGAGGTTGAGGTTTTGATTTGAGAGTTTAATTAGGTGTTGTTGGAGAAATTTAAAGATATATGGGGCTATTAAATAAAAAATGCAAATTAGAATGACAGGGCCTAGGAGTGGGGCCAGCCAGGTGACAAGAGTGTGTTGTAACCAGGTGAAAGGAGAAGTCTGGCTGTTGGCGGTGCCATTTTAATTTATCACTTAGATGATTGAGGACGTTTAGGTTTTCTTTTACTAGCCATGGAAGAGAGAGAGATGGGGATAGAAACTCAAGACTGGCAGCCATATGGCTGGCAGTCTGCTGTGGCCAGACGTTGGGTATATGAGTGGTCCTTAGAAGTCGAGGACTCTTCTACAAAGAATCTCCAGCAAGATGGTGGGACGGGTGGAGTTGTTTCACCACTGAGTTGGGTTAAAACTAATAAGGGAAGGAGGGTTAGGCTGATGAACATAGTGCTGTAAGGGGTGACTTTTTATAAAAGACACTTAATAAGAATGAAGGTAGTTATAATGAGGAGGTATGTAATAGCCAATAAAGCTTTGGCTGTGGATGGCCAATTTGTAGGTGTTGACCAAGTAAGTAATATAGTAAGGAGGATGGCAATTAAGCCAAGAAAGGAAAGGGGCCAAGGGTTACAAGTTTTCTGTGCTGAATCCAGGATGTTTGTTTGGATTTGGATTTGGATTTGGATGGGTGGTGAGGCAGGACAAGAAGGATGGGGAGTTTATGCCCCATACCTGAGGATTTATTATAGAAGGGGGTAAAGGAGGAAGTGAGTCAGCTGGGGAATCGTTAGTAGTTAGGAGGGCCAAAAATGGGGTTGTGGGAGATGGGTTGTTAAGGGCTGTACTTGGGTTAAAGGTGATGGACACCTGGAATCTGGCTAGAATGTCCCTGCCCATAAGAGATACGGGACATTGAGGCAGTATCAAAAAGGAATGAGTGCCTGATCTTGTATCTGAAGATTTGCCTAGGGGGGATGGGATAGGCTACTGTTTGTCCTTCAGTAGAATGTCTGAATACTTGTTAATTGCTACACTGAGGCCAAAAGACTAAGAATAAGCTAAGGTTTTTCTAGGTTTTTATAGGTACCTTTCATTTTCCACTCCTGCTCTTGGAAATATTTTTATAATTTTGGGAAATGGGGCAAAGATTGTTTTTTTGCATTTACTTTCTGCTAAGATGGGGCTGCAGCGATGTCTCTATCTATTTATTTTGGCAAGAGAAAACAGGTTTCCTTTGTTTTTATCATAGGTCTGATATACTTTTATAACAATTGATATGCTAGAGAGTGAAGCCCAGGTTTTGCCACTCATCTTATGTTGGAGAGTAATCTTTGTGCCTCGATGGAGATTTCAAAGTTTGTTAGCAATTTGGCAGTGTTGTTAGTGAAATTAATTTTTCTGGCCTTTAGGCAATTTAGAAGAGGGTGGGGTAGGTGTGGTTCCTAGAGCTTGCTGCTTATCTCACCCTAGAGACTGAGTTAAGAACTTGAAGAGTTTAAGTAGCAAAGTTTTTAAAAGCATGTTATAACACAAAATCACAGTAGTTATTGTAAAAGTTACTTATTTAGCCAAAATGATAGTCCCACGATTTTGAAAAGAAAACAACCTCACTTTTTTGTAACAAAGACAGTGCGGGGAGGGCTAATTGAATTTTGTCTTTTTTTCCCCTCTGTTGTTTAAAGGAGAAAAATTTTGGGGGGTGGGGATTGTTAATTAAGAAGCTCATGTTCTGGTCTTTGAGTAGCATGTAGGCCTAGCATTGGTGTAATTGATATTAATGGCAAATTTATGGAATCTTTTTGAAGCCTGAGTGTTTATAGAATTCTTTTACTTCTTTTTACAAACTTTCACCTACCATGTTCGATAAACTCATACCATTTTTTGACATGCTTAAACCTTTTATTTTTGTTCTATACTTATTTTTAACCAGCCATTCTATTATAGAACAAAAATGTATCATACAAGATTCTTTTTTATACAATCATTTATCTTTTCTTTAGCCTTTCTTACTAAAAACATACCTTACACCAACAACTTTCTTTACATTTTTCTTTTGTTTTCTGCTTTCCTTTTTATTTATTTATAGATAACCTTTTATAGTCATCCTTTTAGTAATCGTTAGGTGAAACATTTAGTTTTTGGAACACCTTTAATTCCACTGGAGACCAGGTTTTAGGAGGAAGATATTTAGTATGGGCACAAGGGCTAAAAACTTAGCCTCAGTATTAATTAAGAAATTGATTTGGACCCCAGCCACATTAATATAGACCCAAGGATTTTCTGGGTGGATGCCATACAGAGTGCTGTGCTAGGCCATGTCTCTCCCCCTTCAGTCAACAGTCACTATTACTGAGCTAGGTGTCCCCCCCCTTCGGGAGAGGCCGCACCATCTCTTTCAGTGGCTTTTTAGTCCAGACATTGGACAAAGTTCTGGGAGCTTAGGTTATTAAGGACAATCAATTGTGGTTTAGGTGCCAAGATTGACCATATTTATAGCAGCTGATACCATCCCCTTAGCAGGTTTATCCTTATCAGGCCTCTTTTGGGTAGCTGGAGCTTTAGCCTTTAGTGGCAACTGCCAATTTATTTACCTTTCCTTTGGCTGGTGCTCATTTTGAAGTTATTCTCTTTTTTTTTCTTTTGCTTTACGACTTTCTAATGATGTCTACAAGAACGCCTGGTTCAAAACCCTTTAGGGTGAACAGACCACGAAGATGTGAAATGATCTGTTCCTACATATTCCTAATTATGAATAGGCAAAATTGTCAAAAATCCTCATGAATTACTAAACAGCAGCCTTAGTTGTAAGATGTGGACAATTAAATGAGCATAGCCCAAAAACGCAAACATTAGTGTTATTTAGCATTATAATATAAAGTAGGGACTCAGCATACATTATAAGACTCTAAGAGACTTTCCGACAGTTTTACAGGGACAGGCAGTTGATTACGATCTTAGGCAAGGCCTAAACCTTTAGAAACGGACTTATTTTTAACTAACCTGGCTTTTAGCATTTGAAAATGAGAACAGCCTATTCATTTCCTTAGTTGCCAGAGAAAGATTATAAAATTATTTTTTTTCTAAGGCTAGCATTAACTTACACTGAGTTAGCAAAAGGCTAAGTAGCATATAAGAGACAATTTTCCATTTCTTTACAGGTGGATTAGAATGAGCCCCTTTAGAATTTGTGAAAGAGAACACAGGCTAAGGAAGTGAGGGGATGTGGCCCCTGGAAAGAATTTAAAATAACCAGTAACACTTCTTATATGCAACAGGCAATTTTTTCACAACCTTAACAACAAAAGGCAGAAATTTTAACAGTGCCAATGGGTTGGGAGAAAACACCACATAAAAGAAGACATAAAATGACATCAAGAAATATACGTCAATCAAGTTTTTAAAAGATCACATGGCCCATCAAACAAAGCATAATAACTTAACAAGCGTTTTAGGAGATTTAAAGTGACAGGCACACATAAATAAGAGAATGAGGGGGATGGGAAACATCTGCTTTGTCCCCCTTCAGTCATAATCCTCACGAAGATATTTCAGACACCTCTTAGCAATTGGTAGGTTGGTATACCCCCAACGCAGACTAACTATGTGGAGCCCTTCTGCTGTCCGTCTCATTTACACACAAGCACACAGCACATTCATCAACTCTCCGTCCTAATCCTAGGAGTCTATGAGTTTCTCTTCAGACAGTGTTTTTTTAACTGTTTTTCAGCCCTTTTTATTCGGGCTGGAAGATTACTAGCGGGCTCTGGGAGGTGAATTTTGTCTGTGTATGTCCTAGCCTGTTTTCAGACTCTCCTACGTTCCTCTGGAAGCAGGGTGTTGGAAAGGATTAGGTACATATCATGGAAAGTAAGGCTGTAGGACTGGATGAAGTATTGAAACTTCTTAATGTAGGTGGCGGGGTTAGTTGTGTATGATCTGAGATTTTTTCTATTTGTGAGAGGTCTGAGATAGAGAAGGGGACATGTACTGAATCACACCCTCCGCACCCACCACCTTGCGAAGGGGGCCTAAGAGGGTCAGCGCGGCCTTGGATTGGGTTACCAGGGGGCTGCACGGAGGAGTTGTTGGAAGGGGAGGGTATAAGGATTGAGCTGCCGGAGTAGAAGTGGGTGGAGCTGAAGAGGAGGGTGGGGACGGGGAGCCTGGGGCTGTCTGTAAGGGGAGGGTTCGTCCACCGGGTTGAAATATGAGACAGGGGAGGAGGGAGCAGGAGTAGGAGTGGTACTTACAGTGTCTGCAGTGGGGGAAGGGGGGATTGGAGGAGGAGGCATGGACACCTGTGGAACAGTGGGAGGGAGGGAAGCTGTGGAGGAAGCAGCGGATGCCAGCATGAGTTGGGGATAGAGGCTAGAGGGATTTCAGTGGAGGCAAAGGCAGGCATATTTATGGAGGAGAGAAAGGACTGAACATAGGGATCTCTACCCACCGTTTTGAATGCTCACAGAAATTGTATAAGTCCTGTATAATATCGGGACTTAGGGACCTCTGAGGGGGCCACTGATTTTGGTTGTCTAAGGGATAAGTAGGCCAGTCCTGTGTAGAGAGGCGAATTAGGTATTTGGGTTTGATATTGGGGGAGAGACAAAGTGTAGTGAGACTGTTTAAGAGGCATTTAAGGGGGGAATCAGCCAGCAGGGATGACGAGCCTCCCATGGTGGGACAGGTGGACTAAATGGGGCATCCCCCGAAAAGTCGACTGCCCAAGAAGTGTGGCTGTGGCAAAGCCTGTCGTCACAGACGTTTGGCACAACCAGGGTTCTCCTGGAGAACCGAGAGGTCAAGGCACCTTGTGCAAGGAATTTAGGAACAGACAGAAATCACTTGACTGAGTGGCGGGTGAGAGGGTGTTCGAGATTCCTGCCGGTCGAACAGGACGTACTGTGGGGCAATAGGCGTGGGAACCTCCAAGGTCCACTATCACCTGACAGATGTGGGAGCCCTCTGGAATCCGCTGTGTGCTAGCAGACATGGGACCCCTGGGGTCCGCTACAGCCCGACAGCCATGGGAGTCCTTAAGGTGGGGGGAGAGAGAGAGATTCCTATGGAAACCACTGTGGGTTAGCAGATGTGGGACCCCTGGGGCCCACTGCAGCCTGACGGCCATGGGAATTTTTAAAGTTTGAGAGAGATAAAGGAGAAGAGAAAGCCTTTAGCTGCAGCCTGACAGCCATGGGAGTTTTCAGGGTTTGAGAGATATAAAGGAGAAGAGGAAGCCTTCAGGGTCCACTGTGGCCGTGAAGGCTGAGGTGGGGTGTGTTCCCCCTCGCCCGGGGGCTGAAGGAACTGCTGGACGATTAACAGTCAGTTTCTCCCTGTGGTCCTGGGCAAGTTTTAAGCTTCCGTGTCTGGGAAACTCACCTATCCAACAGTCGCTGGTGGATGCAGCTCACGCGTTCAAAACAGTGGGGAAGGTCCAGGAGGGCTGGAGTGGTCACAGGCACCAGGTCGGGGCTCCTGCCTATGGGAATACACCCGCACAGAGGCGAGGGAGCACCCGATCTGAATCATGGCACCAATGAAAGAACTTAGGCGCCAGTGACAACTCCACACCTGTTAAAGACCAAGAAATTTATTAAAGCGGTGGCCACAGGGGAAAAGGAGAGGGGTCTGTAACTGTGGGGGATGGGGAGGGAGGGAGAGAGAGAGGGAGAGAGAGAGAGAGTTGGGGGAAAGAGAGAGCAAGAGAGAGAGAAGGGGAGAGAGTAAGAGAAAGAGAGAGGGGAAGAGAGGGTGAGAGAGTGTGAGGGAGAGAGCTATGCAGGGAGAGGGCTGTATTTATTATCCTGACAGCCGCTGGAAGGGTCAGCACTAGGTTTTATTGGAGGAGCAGCCTGGGAGCAGGGTGGGCAGATATCGTGTTGTAGGCCCATTGGACGTATAACAAAGCTAGTTACATTATGGAAAATGACTGGACGCACGCTAGGGGAATCATGCATGAAGAAGCCAGAACCTAGGGCCTTTGTTGTCTAGGGTGGCAGTGCCATCTTGGGGACACCCTTCTGACCGTTCTCTGTGCCCTTCAAGTTATTTTCCAGGTGTCCTTTGGACAACAGTCCTAGAACAATGATTTCACTTTTGAATGACATTTTGTTTAAAATTAATGCGTTTTTAGCCAGGCTCGGTGGCTCAGCCTGTAATCCCACGCCTTGGGAGGCTGAGGTGAGTGGATTGCCTGAACCCGCGGGTTCGAGACCCACCTGGACAACTTGGTGACACCTCATCTCTACAATAAATCAAAAAATCAGCCAGGTGTGGTAGCGCATGCCTGTAATTCCAGTTACATGGAAGGCTGAGGCGGAAGGATCACTGGACCCCAGCAGGTAGAGGCTGCGGTGGCTGGGAGCGGCCATTGCACTCCAGTCTGGGTGACAGAGTGAGACCTCCACTCAAAAAAAAGGATAATAATGCATTTTTTTAAGAAATAGAAAAAATATACTTTAAAAACTTTTGTAGAAACTAAATGTATTTCAAACTAGAACATTCCAATTAGAAACAGCCTTGAGCCAGGCTCGGTGGCTTAGCCTGTAATCCCATGCCTTTGAGAGGCTGAGGTGAGTGGATTGCCTGAGCCTGCGGGTTCGAGACCCACCTGGGCAACTTGGCGAGACCTCATCTCTACAATAAATCAAAAATTAGTTGGGTGTGGTAGCACGCACCTGTAGATCCAGCTACTTGGAAGGCTGAGGCAGAAGGATTGCCGGAGCCCAACATGTCGAGGCTGCGGTGGCTGGGAGTAGCCACTGCACTCCAGTCTGGGTGACAGAGTGAGACTCCAACTCAAAAAAAAAAAAAAGAAATAGCCTTGACATGTTCATAACACAATCAAAATATTACTATTAAAACAGTGAAAACAATTTATATGTAATAACAAAATTTTTCATTGTAATAATGGAAACAACTTAGTATATTGTTTTGATTGAGTTAATAATGTAGCATTTTAATCACTTTATTTGTTTAATTTACTGCTTAATGTTAACTATGTAGATAGTGTTCTGGTAGAAATTTTTAAACTGCAGATACTGTTCATTAGATCTTCTCCAAACATAAATTAGATAAATTACTTACATAGTACATTAAGCTGGTTTCAGCATACTTTTTTTAGAGGCCATTAGTATTGCTACTTAATATACTATCACATTCCTTGAGAGCAATTTCTATCTTGGAAGTTTCTAGTATGCTAAAATATTTCAGAGGAAAGGAAGTATACACACATATACACATGCACACATGTACACACACACATTTTCTTCTTCACTCTTGATGCATTTTTTGTCTTCCTATTTTACTGAAAATATTATCTATAACAAACTGCTCAGATAACATATAGGCTCAATTAAAGGGTGTCTCCTAATACATATGAAGTGAATGTCACATCTTGGATTTGATGTTTTTGGTGTCAGAACAGACATTAATGAGTTGTCTAAGCTCATAGCTCCACTGAAATAAGAATAAATGGATGTTGCACTCAATGTGCACCAGCTGCAGTTTATCTTCTTGCCATGTGCTCTTGTCTTCACCAGTCTCAATTTTATAAGTGCTTTCAAAACCACATGAGCGTTCCAGCGGGCTAAGTTTAGCCCTCTGTCATAGAGAGCTAAAACTTCTTTAGGATGGGACTGGTTCTCCAGTTCTGCATTTTTGTTGTTCTATCTGGGTAATGGAGATACTAGAAAGTGAGTATAGCTCAATTAATTTTTCTAGAAGGACAGAGGTAGTTTCTAGGTGGAAGAACTTCATCCAGGGTGGCTATATAGGGGGACTGGAAAGAATGGATCCAACATGGGCTGAGTTTGGAAACAAGAGAGTGAGATGAGAGACTGAGAGCAAGCTCTGTGCTGACTGAGATACAAGAAGTTTCTTTTCTGGGTAAAATCCTGTTTGGTATCAACTTGAGGTTTGTGTAAAATCCTGTTTGGTATCAACTTGAGCAGCTTCAATAAATTGGTAAGTTGCCATATACCAGATATATGACTGGTATTTCTTTAGACACTGATGTGGTGCTGAGGTGCTGAAGCATGTGTTTGCCCAATTTTACTCACTCCACACTGATAGCAACAATTATGGCCTCTGATTTTAAGAAACTTAGTTGCATTAGAGAAGATGGATATATAAAAACAATAATATAATGAGAACAATATTCATAAAAGTTAGAAGGAGTGTGTTACAACAGAGGGCAGTGATTATTGCAGTGTGACCAAAGCTTAGGTTTTATGGAGAGTAAGATGGAGATGACTTGCATAAGTGGCCTGTGGTCAATTGGAGGGCCTTTGAATGTCATGTGAAAGAATTTCAACTTGGATCTAAGAGTACATATTTATGACAAGTGGAAGGAGAGGAAGAAAGAAAGAATAACTCCTTTCTGAAAGGCATCTGTGCTGTGAAAATTGAGTATCTATAGACAACAGTAATATAAACTATAGAGGAAAACATGTTGGAGAGAAATTACATTTCCTGAGTGTTCTTATGCCGGGAAATGTACTAGGCCCCCTACATCCAGTGCAGCCCTTACATTGACACATGAGTGGAATCTAGTCAGCAGGTTGCATATGTGGAAACTGTGAGCTAGAGACGGTGAGAATTGAGGCAGACGCAGGATTGAAGCTCAGGCTGCCTTGGCTCAAAAAGCCTCTTTGGCTACTGTAGGGCTCCCTAGTTAGATAGAATAAGTTTTTGCTTTATTTTTACATATATATAATGATAGTGTCTTGCTCCCTATTCCTCCCACACAAACCTGGACGTTATACATAAAATGAACACAGGGAGACTCTGAAAGATGGAAGAAGGATGCAGCCCTGCTGTGGAGCAGGAAAAGCTCAGTTTTCTGTGTTTTCTTTCTCCTCATATATCCTAGGCTTGCTGATGTGGAAGCATGGGAAAGCCAATAGAAAAGGCAAAAATAGCCCGAAGAAAAGCCTTATCTCTCTAGTTAAAGAACGAGGAAAGGGTCAGTCTAGCAAGATGGAAAACTTTAGACAATTGCCACTCTGCTGCTCCAACCAAACACCTCAGGAAACACTGTGGCCCCACCCTCATCAAAGACTGAGTGTGGAACTGTGACAAAGGACACAACCTCTCCTTTCCCCAGTCAAGGCAGTATCAGAAAAGGCTGAGTGGGGAACTAGGGCTTTCCTCCATGACTGGTGGTTTCAAACCACCCTCTCCCCCACCAGTGTCAGTGGCTATTATGCAAGGAGCCAGGGCTTACACCCTCATGCAGCAGAAACAAGTTGTCCCTCCCCATCTCTGTTGGCGCAGCGTCATAGGAGACCAGAGGAGAACTGGAACTTTTATCACAGCCTGACGCTGGCAGCACAGCCCATTCCCAGTGGTGTCAGTGAAGGTTGCGTGGAGAAGTACCATCCTTCCAGCCAGGGGGGTATCAGTGGACGCCTGGTGAGGAGCCTGGACTTTTACCCCCACTTGGCAACTGCAAGGAAGCCCACCCCCCTTCCCTACTGAAGCCGTGTCAGAGGAGGCCTGATAAAACAGAAGATTTAAACAAGATCCAGGGTCCTATGGCTTAATGTCCGGGTTTCAACCCAAAACCGCTCATCATACCAAGAACCAGGAAAATTTCAACTTGAATGAGAAAAGGCTATAAACAAATGCCAACATCGAGATGATACGTGTTAGAATTATCTCACAAGAATTGTAAAGCAGCCGTTATAAGAATACTTCAACAAGCAATTTTTAATATACTTGAAACAAATGAAAAAATATAGTCTTATCAAAGAAAAGATTAAAGAAGAACCAAATGGAAATTTTCGAACTGAAAAATAAAATAACCGCAATAAGTAGGATAGTTAGTATCATATTTTTGTATCAGTATAGGTCTTCTTAAAATTAAACACTCATGAGCATTTAATTTGTGCTTGTCACTGTATAAGGGCTTGCATGGATTATCTCATTTTGTTTTCGCAAAAACCCCTGTAAAGAAGATATTATTATCACAGTTTTGTAGATGAGGAAATGAAAAACAGAGGGGTTGAATAATTTGCCCAAGGTTATAGAGATAGTAGCTTTAATTTAGTTTTCTCTAATTTTAAACCCATACTTTTCACCACTCTACTAAACTTATTGCAAGGCTTAATTTAGGTAGTGCTTCTCTACCAGCTTCCTAATTGGCCATTTTCAGGAATTTGTGATATCTAGGATTTCATAGACTGAGTTACCTCAGAGAAGTGTACTTTTAGAACCAAATGTATTTCATCAAACTCTTTGAATTCTTTGAGTTCTATATACATGTAGGTGTCTTTTAACTGTACTTATGAAAATTTTTAAAAATTTATGTTTTTCTCACTTTGTGAGCACTAAATTTTCTAGTACATGAAATGACAATTAAGTGACAGTATCAGCTATTTTATGAATAAAAAATAGAATCAGAAAAATGTCATGGTAAGCTTATTTTAAAATCACTGGAATTTGAAGAAAATTGACCCTGGAACTTGAGAATCTTATGTGTATATATCAGTGGCACTTGCCCATTTCTGTGTTTGAAGACAATAATAAAAATCATGTTACATCCTAAGTAGAGATGAAAAGACCATGATGGTTCTTCCTTCCCGGTCTGTAGTCTAACATGTATCATTTATATTTTCTCCTAATCCTCACAAAAGTAAAATCAGCAACAATTTAAGTCATATGTTAGCTTTTACTTTTTTTATAGAATGTATTATAACTATTTTGTAATCTCTATAACTGGCATTTCAGTATTTATTATGTCTTTTGTGACTATTTCACAAGTAAACCAATATTTTCTTGAGATTAAAAGATGTTCATTTAACATTCTTATACTTGGTAAGTTTAGCCTACCCACATATTAAAGACAATAAAATTCTGAAAAGGTGTGGGTTATTTTTATGTGAAATGGCAGTGAGGGAAATAGTATTAGGGGAAGGTGTCGCTTTTCTCAAGCGACAGGTATGGTGCATGCACCTTCCCAGAATTCCCAGTCAGAGCCCGCCTGCCATCAAGATGGGCTCTTGGTACCACCAGGGCTCAAGGCCAAATGGTAAGGCAGGCAGCATTCATCTCTTCCTTCTCACTTCCATCGCTGAACCCCTTTTTCTGCCAAGTCTCAGGGCCCTTTCTTGTTGTCTGACAGAGACAGCCATTCACTGCTTCCTTGCTGTGCTTTGGTTTGGGGAGGCCACGCCCACAGCCCTTTTCCTCCGTGGCTGTTTCCACATTAGGATGCTTCCCCCACACCCAAACCCAGCCACTTTAGAATCTAACCTCCCAGCTCAGATAAGACTCCTCAATGTTGTCTTATCTGCCTCTTAGAATGGAAAGAATATTATTGGCTAGTAAAATAATTGAGACTAAAATATAAAAGACAGTTGGCCTTGTGGATGGGTAGGCTAGTGGCATTTAGAGAAGAACTCTTTAAAGGTGAACCGTATGTATAATTCCTAGGCTGTAAGAGGCCGTAGCTCTACATCTGAGCTCCTCCTGGGAACTACTTGCCTATTTCGGGTGACTTCACTTTTCAGGATCACCAGAAAGTTTGTCAACGACTTGACACGCTTCCTGAAATGCTGCTGACTTCTGGGTCATTTATTTATATTTTGAAGTACAGCACTCAAGAGGCTATTTTGTCTTTGCCATTTTGCTTAAATTTGTCATGCTTCCCAGCTTTTTAAATGTCATGTCACAAAGAGAAAATAATGATCAGCATTTGAGTTTAAGAGGGGACTTAGAACCTGGAGGTTGCTGGAGGCTGGAAGGCCTGGCCTGGGACTCTGGTGTCCTGACCCCTTCTGGCCTCCTGAGGGTACAGCTGCTCATAGACTGGGAAGTTACCCTTAGGCAAATTGTGACAACTTGGTGATAACCTCATGGTACAAACCATCTGGCTCCAGGATGTGACAGAGCATGGCCCATTATTTTAGCAGAGCAGGGTAGTCAGAGAGAAGCAGAAATCAAATCTTCTCCTTGGGGATTACGAAAGGAATTATTGTTGATGCAAGACAAGAATATGGCTAGATGAGCAGAACCTGGTATCCCAGGAATTTGGTGATCAGTAGTTATCATCCAGATTCCTGGAATTGGAGCCAGATGGGAAGGAAAAAAAAAGGAAGTTGGTATCCTAACTAGTGGGCACATAACAGGGAATCCTTCAGGGTGAGAAGCACATGGAAGACTGGCCAGGTGGCAGCTGGCAAGTGGATCCTTCCTTCCTAGGTTAGGAAGCACAGGTTGTTTCATGGGAAGACCAAAGTAGGAGCACAAGATTTCTGTACCAGTAGGGCATCCAAATTCTAGTCAAGGCAACTGACAAGAAATTTAGGAACAAGGCCCAAGGCAGATGCCACATTGGAGGAAATGGAACCCATGATCCTGACCAGGACCCATGAACAAGGCATGCATGCAGGCATTAAAACCGAGTACTGCCTCAGGCTTGAAACTTTAGACTTTAATGTGGGGGACTGGGTTTAGCAAACTACCTCTGGCCTCAGATCAGAATGAGTCCTGGGAAGAGGAGGAAACTGCACCAACTTGTATATTAAGTATCCACTGCCATGAAAAGAAAGGAGGACTCAGAGGCTGAGAAGTCCTCTGGGCTGACACACAGCACAGGGATTCAGCATCAGTGGCTTTACAGTGTTGTCTCCCAAATCCTAGCCCTGTTGCAACTCTGAGACAGAACGACATTCAGGAATACTGTTCTTAGCAGGAGTTATTAAAGTTATTAAAGGTATACTTAAATATTCTAAAAGCAAAGCTCGTATTTTTAATTATAATCATTTTATGTTTTCTTCCATCATGAGGTAAGAGGGCTACTAGTATCTGTCCCCCCCAAAAGTCTCTTTTCACAGTTTGCAACTTTTTGCTTATCAAGCATACACCCTGTATTCTTGTGCTTTACTGTTGATGAGGTTGGGGCTGACTGTTTTTAACTTGGTTGAACCATATGAAATTCCTGATATTCGACTGTCTTTGATGTTTAAAAACTGCAATTTCATAGGGGTCAACCTAGTAGCTGCTGCTGTCTCTTTCTTCTTTGCCTGCAAATGGCAGATTCCTCTATAAATTAAGGAGGAATCGGGAAATGCTTTGCTCAGTCAAAGGTCTCCAACAGAGACACTACTGCTCAGCACTCCCCTCTCAGCCCACAATTTTTAAGCTTGCTTATCACCATCCATAATGAACTGAAATTTGAATATATTACTGTAATCAGAAACTGACAGTTTACTTGATCAACAGAGTTCTAAGTCACAAAAACTTCAGCTTATGTCAGACATTTTCTAAAGAGACTATGTCTTTCAGAATTGTACTTCCCCAATATTTGGTCAAAAGTAAGTTTTAAATGGTGTTATAATATCTAGGACTTCAGTCTTTATTTTTCCATGTGAATAGATTTATACAGAGTCACACTTCTCATTAACACACACAAACATGTACATGCACAGAAGTAACGGTCTGAGTTTGTAAGAAGGCAGGCTAAAGTATTGGATGCCATCTCCTTAGCATAACTATTTCTTTGCAAAGAACACAAGTGAGCCCAGAGTTGCAATACAGAAACTTGGTCACAGCAGACTCTTGGAACCCAGGTTCTGAGGCTCAAAATGATGAAGACAATTGTATCTGAAAACCCCCTCATCCCTGCTTCTTTTGTACTTTCTTTTATCTTTCATAATTATCTTCTTTCAAATTCTTTACCAGCATATTCTTTCTCAAAGTATGTTTTTGACATTCAATATATTCTTTTGAACATCACTCTTGATTGTGCTCTGTATAATCTGGAACTATTTCTTCACATGCCTTGCCTTGCAGAATCAGAAACAATTCTATGTGATGCTCCAAGGGTTCTATTTAGTTTTGCCTTTTACATTACCAGAGAGACAAAGAGGAGCTAGAATGAAATTAGGACATAGGAGAATGATTGAATGACTAGAGGGACTGAAGATTGGGGGCAAAAAAATTTCCCAGCACGTATTGAGCAGGAAGGTCTATGATAGCTCTCTACAGATGCTGGACAAGTAAACCTTAGAAAGAGACAGCATCATTTTTAGGCAGTATGAATCACATAAGGGTGGAGATATGGAATTAAGAAAAAGAAAATTCACAACCATGATGATCACTAAAAAATCTCAAATTGGGAGTATGTGTTACATGAATAGCAAAGTTTCTTATTAATAATAATGGTATTTTAATGAAAACACAGCTTTGCCTGGAAAAAAAAATTTCTCAATCTCTCTTAGGTTAGCCTAATGCCTTTCAACTTTTACCTTCAGAAAGTTATTTCTAAAATCTTAAATTTTATATGGTGTAACTGATCCAGACCACTCCCACTCTGTTGCTGTTGGAAATGGTGCTCTATCCCAGGATTCAGGCATATGCTGGCATGCTGTCCCCCAACCAGTAACCACGGCAAACCAAGTGCTACTATAGCCTATAAATACCAACTTAGATTGCTGGGTCTCCCTGCTCAAGAATTAAGCTATGGTTTCCTTCATGTTCCTCTTTTTGATGGTGTTTAAAAAAAAAATCTTTATTCCACTTCCACCACCTGATTGGTAGTAATAATTAAGTAATCTGTTTTGGGGTTTCCCAAGACAGTGCTAAGAGGCCTTGGAAAGGTTGCTAACACTGTGGGAGTCTATTTTCTTACATGCAAGATACATATGTTAATACCATCTTTAGGTAATTTGCAATCAATATTACAAATAATATATGTAAAACACATATGTATTGTAATAGACCCATAGTACTCACTCGATAGGAGTAGCTTTTTATCCTTTTTTAAATTGTTTTTTATTCTTATTATAAATTGTATTTATTTGTATATATGTCTTTCTTCACTAGATTTATGTTCTCTGAAATGCCCAATGTGTGTAGCAGATGGTTAATTAATGGAATGTTGAATAAGTAATTGAATGGATAAATACACCAATAGATCAATATCAATTATTATGAATTACAGAACATGCATGTAGAGGAGCACTGCTATCTGTAGTCAACCATGATGTGGGTACAAATCTATCCTATTATGTTGGGCCTGGCTGGTATTATCTTAACCATCCCATCTCTGATTCCAGAGTCTTCTACATATAGGTCGGTACTAAAGTCTTTCTGGGGTTAGATTACTTATAGGCCCTCTCCAGAAAACGAAATCTACTTTAAGATAGAGGAAGATCTGCTCTGGTCCTTGATTTTATTGTGATCTTAAGATGACAAAGGAAAATTTTTATGTATTCAGATACTATGTATCACATATCAGCAAATTTACCGTGAATAGGAAGTGAATTCCTAAAAAAGGACCAGCTTTTTTTGATGCACTTGACCATGGGCTTTCCTGGATGTAGCTAATGATTACACTGTGATGGTGATAATAGCTAACATTTCATGGTTTGTTTGTATGTTTTTGTGCGTGTGTCTGCATATCTGTATGCATGTGAATGTGATTTCTCATGGTCACAACAACCCTTATGAGTTGGATCTGCTTTTCCTATTTCACTGGTGAGAAACTCTGAAGCTCGGGCATCAACTGTCTTCCCCAGAGTAGGGTCCCAGTGATTGCTCATGTCTGTGTTTTCCTGGTAGTAGCTGTTTTACATCCAGCAGCACCAGAGGGTTGGGGCCTCCTGAGTATACGAATCTAATAGAGATGCTGATCAGTCTGTGGGAGGAGCCAAATCATTTGCCCTGGTGGATCCTTCTGCCCTTAGCCTGCTGTTGGGGCCTGACAGTGTCCAGGATTCAGGATTCAGCCTTGACTGTTGTGAGGGGCTGGAAGAGACTCAGCCCACCCAGCCTTGGGCCTCTTCTTTCTTACTCTCAAGGTGTGTCTTCACTCCCAGCAAGTTTTTCAGGAGTATTAAGCGGAAATGCTGTGAGAGTGTTTTTTGGTACATGAATATTAACAAATGAAAACATAATATTCTCTAATACTGGTAAATATGTTTAGTTACCCAAAGTACTTTGTGATACGGGTAGTCAAACCAGGGCATAAATAGCAGATATAAATTTCGAGTCAAGTATTTTAGGACAGTTTTATTGCTTCATGGATGGGCATCTGTATGCTTTTCTTAGATTGCTTCCAGAGTTGTAAATGTATATGTGTTGATGACTCTATCCATTAGACTTTGTTGAATCATGCAGTGTCTATAGTTCTACAACATGAGATTTTTCTCAAAAGACAGTATGAAAAGATACTGTTACTTGAGTGTTTTCAGTGAGAGAAGAATGTCTCTAGTTTTGAATATTAGATGTAAGGTTGTTCCAATGACAATGAATCCCTGATTTATCACTTTTAACTGACAACTGTGCTCTCATTTTTATACAAACCAGTGCTTTTGGCTGCCTGTATTCAGACACAAACTTGAAAAAGGAGGCAACGCTTCACGATCGTCTGAGAGAACAAACACAGGCAAATTTGGAATCAGATTCTTCACATTCAAAATCAAAAAACCTCTGTGGTTTGAACTTCAATGGGAGGCATGAATAGGTGAACAGTCAGCCAAGGTAAGAAAAATAACAAATTTGATAATAGTAATAGTTCCTTCTATTTCTTCAAAATAATTCTTTTTATTTCCAAATATTATTGTTTTCACTTGCCCATGCAATTCATCCGAGTTTTTATCTTCATTTAAAAAATATTTTCCGCCTTTGGGAAGCTGAGTTGAGTGGATTGCCTGAGCCCACGGGTTCAAGACCCGCCTGGGCAGGCGAGACCTCATCTCTACAATAAATCAAAAAATTAGCTGGGCATGGTAGCATGCACCTGTAATTCTGGCTATTCGGAAGGCTGGGGCGGAAGGATCTCCGGAGCCCAGCAGGTCGAGATTGCGGTGGCCGGGAGCAGCCACTGCACTACAGTCTGGGCGACAGAGTGAGACTCCAACTCAAAAAAAAAAAAAAGTATATATATATATATTTTTTTTTCTATCACTTCATTCCCAAATATTTGAATTTGTATTTTTTCTGAAAGTATATATATGTAAGCAATAGAAATACATCCCAGCTGTACAATTCTGTAAGCTTCTCTTTCATCTTGAAAATGACTTTATTCTTTGGAATGTTTCATAGATGTTGCATCTTTTATCACATGGTCAAGCTTTTGTATCTGCTACGTCATATCAGGATCTCCTCTCTTATTTATCTTGTCTTTGTCATCTTTCAATCAAACATACCTCAGATATAATTTCTTTTTTCTCTAAATAGTTTCCATTTTGATTTGTTAATAATACATCATAATTTTGTTCCTAAATGTAAACATACAATTTTAGGTGTCAGTTTTCAGTTTTTGTTTACATCTGATTCTTTTCTGAGGAGCTACAAATACAACCTTCTTTGATTTTTTAAAATCCTAAATGAGTAAAACAGTCTAAATAACATTTTTCTCCCAGGAGCTCCACAGTGCATGCTGGGAATTATAAATTATTTGCTAATACTAAGAAAATAACTGGAGACCAGAGATTGAGCCAAGAAAGACTAGAGAGAGAAGGGAGAATGATGTTTCCCAGACCCCGTACTGCAAGCAGAAGGGAATAATTTTGAAGACCTTGAGGACCCTAGAACCTGCCTGTGTGGGCTTTGAAGGGATGGCTGCTTTTCCTAAGCTTCAGAACCTTGCCCTTTGCATTCAGTATTTGTAAAATGAAAAGGCACAGGCCTCTCTGTTGGTGCGGTTTCTACCGAAACCACTTCTTCCTCATTTACACCTCAATCCCAGTGGGAGTAGCTCCTTTATGCCAAAAGGGCACCTGTTCGTTGGGAGAATTGGGCTCATGGGAAATTCTTTTCCCATAGATTTTTACATCCTGGACTCTATATTTTGTTATTTTTATTCATGCACATATTGATTTAGAGCATTTGGGTGACATTCCATTTTGTTAATTTCCATTATTTTGAGTTGGATATCTCTGTACATGACTGCAGGTTAGCACTTCTCTACTGCATGTTCTGCTTCCTGTGGATACGTATGCCTCTCTATTTTTGTAGCTGTATCTTGCATTTTTATTCTTTGTCACATCCCACTCCTCTTGTTGAAACTTCACAGGGTCTTGTTGTTCTTTACTGCTGTTTCACACCCACACTGTTTACAACTTTGGTAGTTGAGAGTTTGAAAGTCCTTTCCATCTTGTGGCTGAAAGAGAACTTTTTCTTTTTCCTTTTTTAAACTGTTTTCCAAGGAAGAGCGATTATTTATTCCAGAATTATGGATACCAGTGCATCTGTTTGTCCTTCATCTTTTTTGCTATATTCTATTGTATTTTTTTCTTTTCCAAGTCAAACCCAGTCAGTCTCACTTGTAAATATTTTCAGCTTTCATCCTCAATGTCAAAAATCACAGAGACTAAGCAGATCTTTGAACTAGTTTTTAAAAATAGATTGCGTTGCTGTATTCTTTCAGAGGCTAGCTAAGCCTTTTTTTCCAGTAGACACAGGTACATAGCCTCCCCTATCTTGAACTCTTCTTAGCAGTTTACTCTTTTTAATATAATATTATGAGCTTTATGATTTTTGAAGAGGCTTTGCACTGTAATATGTCAGATAGGCATAATTACTACAAATAGGAAGAAAAAGTAGTGAATGTTATTTGATATTCAAGCAGAAAAATCACAGATGATCCTATTCTGCTGAATCCTATTTCATGTGAGTCCAGAACAGTGTGAGTAGCTTGAAGGTTGGGAGCTGCACAGTGTCCATCGTGAATCCTTAAGTCTACTTTTACTTTCAGATCTCAAGACCAAAGCCATACTTGCACTGCAATCACCATCTACATTTTTTTTCTAACCAATTATTCTAATAATGTTTAGGTAAATAGTATTAGTAGACTGCCTTTCCTCTAACCCAAATTTTTGTTCTTGAAATCACCAGATATCAGATAGAGGTGGAGGAGGATATTTAAAATCCATCTCTCCCCCTCTGTATGTTGAAGAGAAATCATGTTTATGTGTCTCCTGTCCAAGGATGGGGTGGGTTTAAACTGGTGAAAATGAGAGCTATAATTTTCACTGGACTTTGGTCAGTTCCTCTACCACTGAGCTCTGGGTCTTCTGTAATTTCTTATACAAGTCACACTTGTCACCTTAGAATCCCCAGACTTCTAGTCATGCAAGTGCAAAATATAAAATTAATTCTTCTTTGACATTCTTCCAGTTTCAGTTAGATACTGCCCAGCAGTTTGGAGAATTTTCTTTAATTACATCCCACTTTTGTGATTATTTTTAAAAAGTATATTTGCTCCTATATTAATCTTTTAGGGGGGTTATTATTAGTTAGTTTATGACTTCACTGCATGACTTAGTATGGAAATAGCCTATTCATATTCATTTTTTCCTAGAGGATTGCACTTTAAATATGATATGTGTACTACTACATTTGCAAGATTTATCCTATAACAGTAAGATGGTCATGTTATATAAATTGTATAGAGTCACCATCACTGAAAAGCTATATATATATATATTCCTTTTTTATGCTAATAGAGTGAGTAGTATTATATTCATGGTGTGTTAAATGGAGGCAAATAGCTTTCTACTTAAGTTCCTTTCATTTGAATATATATGCTAGGTGATAAAATTCCTTTTTAACAGTTTATAGTTTGCACGTGTATTATTTTTAGAGTTTACCATAATCTTGTGATATAGGCAAAGCAGACATTATTGTCATCATAATAGTGTCATTTGTAAGTGAGGAAATAGAGACCCTTACTACTAGCTGATCTGGGATTCAAACATAGGTCTTCTGATTAAATCCAGTATATTTCCATTATAGTAAACTAATAATAATAACACCAAAACAGTAGTAACTGCCATTAATATCACACACTTACTTGGGGCTGCAAAAAACATTGTGGTAGACAACTTATACACATCATCGTGTTAATTTTATTTCATCTTCACCACAGCCCTGGGTATGGCAAGGTTTCTTATTCTGATTTTATAACATAGGCCTCTGAAGATTCAGAGAGGCTAGGCAATATCTGAGATCACACAGATCGTCAGTGGAAAAGTTGGGATTTGACTTTGTTCTGCCTGACACCAGATCCCATGTATATTTTAGCTACGTCAGACTAGAGAAGGAATGGCAGTGTGAGGCTTTGAAGAGTACTGGCTAGGTTTATATTAAGCCTACTTCCTACTTCTGCCTAGGATTCTCAGGGTCATCTTGTGATGCATCTGTTTCTTATTTTATGAAAATAGAACCACCGAAGGGCAGATTGTTACCATGGTTTCTCCATACTGTTTATTCTTAATTCTTATTTATGCTATGGATAATACACAATTTTCCACTTTAAGCACATTTTAGTGTAATATACTAAAGGCTTTTACCTACAATGAGAGAATAAAATTGGATTCATTAAAACATTTTCATCATAAAAAAATGACTTTGGAATGCAACTGTCCCCTGTGTTGCTGTATTACCTATTAGCTGATTTTCCCAGGCCTGAGGAGGACATTATTTTTTGCAGGCATTTTTCCACCCACCCAAGTGTTCTTTAATAACTTCTTTTGCCTTGTAATATCATTGTTCATTACATTCTAATTCACACAAATGATAGCAACACCATTCATTAAATGTCTGTCATATTCAACCATTGCTGTTAAGAAAATCTAAGAAAGTGCCTAATAAAGCCCCCTTTGTTTTTCTGGTGACTTCCATATTATAAATTTTATGCACATTGCAAAGGTCTATATAGGCAATAAAAATGACTGGGGGAAATTATGGCAATCAGAGAGAATGGCATGAGGTGGAATTGTTCCTTAACAATCCTGATAATACATTGCACAGCCATGAGCCAGCTTGTTTATTTCCACTACTGAAATTAGCTGTAACATAAACACCTTCTACGAGGCCCATCCTCAGAGTTATAACAGCATTAATTGGTTGGAAACATTAACCGTCCAAGTCAGTCAATAGGTTTGTTTTTTTTTTAACCCCACACATTCCTCATCACCTGCTGTGTGTTCTCATTTCTGTGCTTGTGCCTGGTTCCCATTCTTCGTACCTGGTTTACCTCTGCCTGCATCTTCTCCTCTCCCACGGCTCACCTCTGTCTTGAAGTTATTTACGGCAGTTTCAACCTGTTGGAGTTTCTTGGGGTTAAAGATCGTGTTTTCCATTTCTGTGTTTCTAACACCTAGTATAATACCTGATGCTTAGTAGGCCTGGGTAGCATGGTGAGACCTCGTCTCTACAATAAATCAAAAAATTAGCCAGTCATGGTAGCGCGTGCCTGTGGAAGGTTGAGGTGGAAGGATCGCTGGAGCCCAGCAGGTTAGGCTGCGGTGGCCGGGAGCGTGCCACTGCCCTCCAGCCTGGGTGACAGAGTGAGACTCCAGCTCAAAAAACAAAACAAACAACAACAAACAAACAAATCCAATAGATTTTGAGCAACCTCTGTTTCTCAAGGACTCTGGCTGGCCGGGGACACAGAATTTCCAAGAGCCTATCCCACTCGTTGCTCTCAGCACTGCTCTTTCTTTGTAGTCCACACCACACATCAGCCATTGATCTGTGTGTGTGTTTGCAGGTACCTCTTTAATACTTTTCTGTGTGTGTGCCTGATGTTCTCAAAAAGACGATAGGCTGCTAATGGAAGAACCAATTTTCATTATGTTTTTGGCTTTTTGGGATTGCTATTCACATGATAGATTCTTAGTGTATCTAAGCAGATTATATACATTTGTTATATGCATGGGTTTTCATCTTAGAGTCTCCATCTCCTCACCTGTAAAATGAACACAAGAAACAAGGATATCAAAGCCAAGGAACTTAGTCTGCTTATTAACACTGTCATTGGTGGCATCTTTGAGCTCCTGACTTCCAGACCATTGCTCTGCTCACTATTCCATACCATGCCTATCCCCAAATTAAGATTCACTCAAAATGGAATTAGTTTTTTGACCTATGCGTAGCTGAATAACCTTTACCTTGCTGAATTCAGCATCGTGACTTTAGCCAGGTCCTGGAATTAGACATATTCATTCAGTCACTTAACATTTTTCTGTTGAATAAATATTTAGAAAATACTATTTCAAACTCTAGTTTTATGGCAGTGAACAAAACAGAAAAATCCTGTCCTCATCAAGCCTCAACTCAGTGATAAGAAAATCACCCTGGCTAGCAAGTGGCAGCACAAGCATTTGAACTCTAGCTTGATGGCTTCTGTCTCTGTAGACTTGGTGGCGGGCATGGCTTCAATATTTATTCACTTGGCAAGTACAAGTGGAGTCTCTGCTATTGACAAGTGGTGTGTCAGGTGCTAGTGACATGGATGTGAGCAAAACAGTTCTATACCTGTGTAGTGCCTATCTTCAGGTAGGGGGAACGGAGGAGGAAAAAAGAAAGCAAACCAAAGATGAAGAGAAAAATCACAGATTACAACAGGTGCTGTGAGGAAGTAACATGGGGTAGAAAGGGTGGCATTCAAAGTGTCACTCTTAGCACCTATCTACTGTAAAGGCCCAGGCCACTAAGGGAAACAAAGGTCCGTTGAATATGTTACAGATGGCAGATGGAAGGAGTAGTGGTCAAGATCAGCTCAGGAGTGTGGACAGGGACTCTGATGGGACGCAAAGACTTAGCCTTTGCTGGGCTCCACCACCTCACTTCCTGTGGCACCTTTGCTGTGATCCAGTATTTCCTAAATGAATTTGCAATTTTGTCGAATGTTGTGAAATAAACAATGTATGCTTTAATAGGTTTTTAAAAATATTTTTCCAAGCTAATTTTCATAAGGCATGTTATAAATTTTTGTGAATCTCTGGATTTCTGGAATCCTGCCTTGGCTCAGGCATTCAGTGATTAAATGCCTCAGAGCAGTGTGTCCTAAAATGTCCATGACTCCTTGCATAGAGGAAGTATTAGCATTCCTGCACACCAGAAAAAAGACAAAACTGTGCAGCCCAAGCACCAGCACACAATTTTTCACATCTACATACTTAATCTGGCTTTAAAATAATTACTTCTTATTCATTGGAAATAGTAAACTTGGGACATATAGCATGATTTTTTTTTTTTTTTGCATTACGACAGCAGTGCTTGTTTATCATGGGAAAAGTAGAAAATTCAGTTGACTAAAAAGACAAAAATTAAAAAAATAATAATATCCAGACCTCCATTTGACAAACAGCATAACTTCTATAGATACTTTTAAAAAATATTTTTATTTTTTATTTTTTATTTTTTATTTTTTTAATTATTTATTTATTTTTTATTATGAAGTTGTGGGAGTACAGTTAAGGGTTAGGTATACAATTGCGTTTCATTCACGCACCCTGTTAATATGGGGTGTTTCCCTGTTCCCAGACAGATATTTGCTACCGTTAAACCCATCTCCCTCCCCCCACCATAGTTTCCCAGTACTGTCAGTCATTTTCGTATAGTATTGCATTGGGTGTTTAAGGTCCATTATATGAGTGAGAAC
>NW_007255773.1:263725-265925 GCF_000164805.1 Carlito syrichta | reverse complement strand
TGAACAATGCTGCGATAAACATGCGTGTGCAAGTATCTTTTTTTATAGAGTGATTTGTGTTTTCAGGATATATTCCCAGTAGGGGGATTGCGGGGTCATATGGGAGGTCGGTATTTAGAGCTTTTGGGAATCGCCACACTGCTTTCTACAGAAGTTGCACTAGTTTACACTCCCACCAACAGTGTAGAAGTGTTCCCTTTTCACCACACCCTCTCCAGCAGCTGATATTTTTTGACTTGTTGATAATTGCCATTCTGACTGGGGTTAGGTGGTATCTCAGTGTGGTTTTGATTTACATCTCCCTGATGATTAGTGAGATTGAGCATTTCTTCATGTGTTTGTTGGCTGCTCAGATGTCTTCTTTTGTGAAGTGTCTGTTCATATCTTTTGCCCATTTTATAATGGGGTTGTTTGTTTTTTTCTTTTCAGCACGTTTGAGTTCCTTGTAGATCCAGGATGTTAAGCCTTTGTCAGAACTGGTGTTGGCAAATATTTTTTCCCAGTCTGTAGGCTGTCTCCCTGCTCTCTTGATGGTTTCTTTGGCTTTGCAGAAGCTTGTCAGTTTAATGAAGTCCCACTTGTCTGTCTACTCTCTTATGAGCTATGGGTTTTGGGTTTTGTTCAGGAATTGGATGCCAGTTCTGATTTTCATGAGGGTATTTCCTTCATTTTCTAAGGTTCTTATGGTTTGAGGTTTTACAGTTAGGTCTCTGATCTATTTGGAATTAACCATTGTGCATGGGAATAGATAGGGGTCCTGTTTCAATCTTCTGCTTGTGGTCAGCCAGTTTTCCCAGCACCATTTACTGAATAGGTTCTCCTCTCCTCAGTGGTAGGTGGTGGAGGCTTTGTCGAAGATGAGTTGGTTGAGAAATTGAGGTTTTGGCTCTGGAATCTCAATTCTATTCCATTGATCTATATGCATATTTCTATACCAATGCCAAGCTGTTTTGATGATTGTAGCTTTATAGTAAAGTTTGAAGTCTGGTAATGTGATACCACCTGCTTTGTTTTTTTTTGCTAAGGATTGTGCTGGCTATTCTTGGACATTTGTGTTTCCATATGAATTCCTGTGTTGTTTTTTCTAGGTCTGAGAAGAATGTTGCTGGTAATTTGATGGGTATTGCATGAAATCTGTAGATTGCCTTAGGTAAGATGGACATCTTCACAATGTTGATTCTTCCAATCCATGAGCATGGGATATTTTTCCACTTGTTTGTGTCAACTTTGATTTCTTTGTGCAGTGTTCTGTAGTGTTCCTTGTAAAGGTCTTTCACGTCTCTGGTTAGGAAGATGCCAAGGTATTTCATTTTTTGTGGCTATTGTGAATGGTATTGTGTTTTTTATTTGGGTTTCTGTTTGTTTATTATTGGTGTAGAGAAATGCTATTGTCTTTTGTACAATTATTTTTTATCCTGAGACTTTGCCAAAGGTCTTTATCAGTGTAAGGAGGCTTTTGACAGATTCTCTTGGGTTTTCAAGGTACACAATCATATCATCTGCAAAGAGAGATAACTTGACTTCCTCTTTTCCTATTTGGATACCACTGATTGCCTTCTCTTCTCTGATCGCTCTAGCCAGGACTTCCAATACTATGCTGAACAGGATGGGTGAGAGTGGGCATCCTTGTCTTGTTCCAGTTTTCAGGGAAAATGGTTCTAATTTTTGTCCATTTAGGAGTATGCTGGCTGTGGGTTTCTCATAGATGGCTTTTACTATTTTGAGGTATGTTCCCCGTATGCCTAGACGTTCAAGGGTTTTTATCAAAAAGGGGTGCTGGATTTTATCAAAAGCTTTTTCTGCATCTAATGATATAACATGTGGTTTTTGTTTTGACATCTGATGATGTATTTAATAACATTTATGGTTTTACAAATGTTGAACCAGCCTTGCATCCCAGGAATAATGCCTACTTGGTCATGATGGATGATTTTTTAGATGTATTGCTGAATCGGTTTGCTAGGATCTTGTTGAAAATTTTAGCATCTATGTTCATCAAAGATATTGGCCTGTAGTTCTCTTTCTTTGTTGGATCTTTACCTGGCTTGGGTATCAATGTGATGTTGGCTTCGTAAAATGATTTGGGGAGCGTTCCATCTTTTTCAATTGCCTGGAATACCTTCAGTAGGATTGGTATCAGCTCCTCCTTAAATGTCTTGTAGAATTCTGCTGGAAAGTCATCTGGTCCAGGGTTTTTTTT
>NW_007255773.1:261932-262710 GCF_000164805.1 Carlito syrichta | reverse complement strand
TTAGTTTTCCTAGAAGTTGCTTTATGAATGTTGGCGCACCTATGTTGGGTGCATATATATTTGGGATAGATATTTCTTGTTGATGGAGTGAACCTTTTATCATTATGTAGTGGCCCTCTGTATCTTTTTTAATTTTTGATAGCTTAAATGGTATTTTGTCTAAAATTAGGATCGCGACTCCTCCTTTCTTTTGTGTTCCATTCGCCTGAAAATTTGTTTCCCATCCTCCTACTTTGAGTCTGTGTATGTCCTTTCTAGTGAGATGGGCCTGTTGAAGGCAGTATATTGTTGCCTGGTGATATTTTATCCATTTTGTCATTCTATGTCTTTTCAGTGGTGCATTTAGTCCATTCACGTTCAGGGTAATTATTGAAATGTGAGAGTTCGTCCCTATCATGGAGTTCTTATTGAGTTGTTGTTCTTCCACTTGGTGTTTTCTTTTTTTTTTTTGTCTTTCTTTTGCTTTGGGGGTTGGTTTGTGTATATTCTATTCTTTTCCCTGTACTCTTGTGAAGAACGTTGTTCTTTTTTTCCTTTTCTTCTGTGTTTAGTACTTTCTTAAGTGTTTCATGTAGAGATGGTTTGGTGGCAGCATAAGTTCTTAGGGATTGAATATCTGGGAAAGATTTTAATTCTCCCTCACTGATGAAGCTTAGCTTGGACAGGTAGGTTATTCTTGGTTGAAATTGTTTATCTTTTAGGACTTTGAAGATAGGGCTCCAAGCTCTCCTAGCCTGCAGGGTTTCTGCAGATAAATCTGCTGCTATTCTGATTGGTC
>NW_007255773.1:255418-261183 GCF_000164805.1 Carlito syrichta | reverse complement strand
TCTTCCTTATGAGGGTCTTCTGGCTTTGTTCACTTTTCCCTCTGCTTTACAGTCTGTCTACTCAGCAGTATGTAGTCTTGGTCTGTTCAGAGAATCTCACCAGTTCACCTATGCCGTCACCATCTTGCTCACCTCTCCAATAATTTGAATGTCGGTCCTCAGGCAGCAGCAGGCTCTGCACAGGCAAGCTCGTGTCTCGTCCGATCACACCCCAGACTGAGAGCTTAAAAAATATTTTTAAATGCCACTATAATAATTCAAGTAATCTGGAAGTTTTAAGAAATTAATAATTTCTCAGTCCCACTCCTCAACTCCTATGCTGCTCCCTGAGGTTACTGGTGATAACACATTGCCATGTACTCTCTACACCTCTTCGATGTTCATACATACATGTATATATTTAGATGAACATTCATTTTTTGAAAAAAATTTAACTTTTTGTTGATCTGTAGCATGTTTTCTTTTACTTACACTTTAAATTTTTAAATTTAGATTATGTCATGGATAAATCGCTACATCAACACAGACACTTCTAGACAACTATCTCATTCCATTGTAAGAACGTACCTTAACTCATTCAGTCATTCCCCTATTGACTGGTGGTTTCCAGTATTTTTTCTCTCATATATAATACTGCAATAAACATTTTGTATGTATATTACCATTTATTAATGCCTTATACTGCCTTACTTTCAGATGGTTAATTACTTTATATTTACAAGCTAAACATATTGTATGAATCCTTTAGATTGATAGACTCCCCAGGCCATTTTACTTGACTATAAGTAAATTCCCATATCCAAGTCTACACACATATGTGGGAATATAGAACACTTTGGCAGGCCCCACAGTGTGTCCAGCTCCACTCTTCACCTCATCGCATACCCCATGTTAGTCCTCCTCACCACCATACCCTGCCCCCGCAGCTCCCTCTTTGTGTTCCTGTGGTAACACTGGTTGTGAGGTTGAGTCCCAACCCATCTCCTGAAAGCTTTCTCTTATCTCTCCCATCTTTTATGCAGAAAGTCCCTCCTAGTGTGTGATTCCATTGCACTTTCTTTCTCTACTGTAACCTTTTCTTTGATCTGCTTTTGTGTGGAAGTTGGAGGTACACATGTCTATATCCCCTGATGGGTTATGAGTCTTTTGGTGCAGAAATCATCTAGGCCAAGTGCAAAACCTACAGACTGGAAAACCTCAAAGAAATGCTAATTGGGTTTAAGAATTTGCCTAACAGTGGAAGAGAGTCAGAGCCCAATGTTTGCCTATCATAATTAAATGCATTTTATTAAGACAATTTGTGGAGAAGATAGCAATACAAGACAATATGTGTGATGTGTGTATTTTTGGCCTTATATACCTTTTCATTTACTTTTAAAACAGGGGTCAGCAAACTTTTTCTATAAAGAGCCAGATGGTAATATTTTAGATTTGACCAGATGTAGGGTCTCTACTACAATTACTTAACTCTGTCATTGCAGTGAAAGCAGCCATAGACAGCCAGCAAAAGTTTGAGTGTGGTTGTGTTCTAGTAAAACTTCAGTTGCAAAAACAAACAATGGGTAGGAATTGACTTGTGGGTTATAGTTGGCTAACTCTTATTCTAGATGGCATCTGTGTATAGTTAGAATCACCTGAGTTAAATTCAAATCCTGGTTCTTCTACTTACTGTGTGACTTTGGATAAACAGCATAACCTCTCTGTCTTTTTGAACACACAATTGAAAGATGAAAATGCCTCCTTCGTAATAGGCATTTAGTTTAGGGCTTAGCACTTGAGCAGAGAAATGGGAGCCACTAGTATTACCTTGTTAAGAGAAGTGGAAGTCTAAAAACACTCAGAGAACACACAGCTTCTTCTTTCATTGGGAAGTAGCAAATCTTAAGCAAAGGGCAAGTTAAAAAATAACAGGGAGCAGAGACTCTTGAGTGATAGTGACAGGTTTGGCCTCTAAGTCATGTACATTTCTTTATGGAATAAATCAGGTATAAACAGACAGGCATCTTGACACTTGCTACAACAGCAGCAGTGCTATTAATAAAAGATTCTGGAGATTGCCTAGGGAACTCAGAGCTATAATGACTATATAAAAGATATGGGTGAGGCATCAGAAAAAGTTTTGGTGAGATAGTAATACCTATCTGGAGATTTAGACCTTTGTAGCTAACACACAAATGAAATATTAATCTTTGACACATTACTGGTTTAGTCATTTCTAAACATTTCTCCTGGCTATATGCAGTAGATTTTTTTCAGATGGAAACTCCTCTATGAATTTCCTGCAGCCACAAGATGATGTCCACACACACAAGAACCCATGCAAGGTCCCCCCTGGCTGGCTCCAGCTTGTTTTATCAAGCTCACCTTTCCTTGCCTTGTGCAGTTTTTTCAGCCACATAAATTGGTTGGCTTATTCAGGTCCTCAAAGCACTTCTCCCCGCCCATTTTGCTTATTTTGCTTTTGCTTATTCTGTTCTAGTTTCTCTTTTCTCCTACTCTAATTTTCTAAACCTTTGGAAACCAATCAGTCACCCCCATCCTCATTTTCCTCTGCAGGGAGCTCCAGGTGGCCCAGTGCCAGCCTTGTTTTCCCTCCAGCTCCAGGAGCACTACTGACTATCCCCTTCTTTTGCTCTGCCTGTGATTTCTCCCTTTCTATGCCTTCCATAAATGGTCTGTAAACCCTACGTTACTGGAAATGTGTAGGGTAGAAAGAATCCTGGATTTGGAGTCAAAGACTTGAGTTGTGTCCTGACTCCACCACTGACTCACTGCTCAAGATGGGGCAAGTTGTTGAGTTTCTCTGAGTCTCGGGTTTTCTATTCATAAAACAACAGTACTAACCCTGCCTTCTGGAGGTTTTATGAGAATGAAATGAGGTTAAGCGAAATGAAAAGGCTGGGAGTTCTTAGAAGGTATCTATGTTCATGGAGTTCTCAGGAAACGATAACTAAATCTGAATGGTGCACAGGGCTTGACTTGGTGTATCTCTCTAGCGATGTAATCATTTAAAGACTAGACTGTACAGAAATAAACCCGTGATTAATTGCAGTACATGGTGTTTAAAAAAATACTCAATGAATTTGCTTATTTTAAAATTTCTTTTAAATATCCCCATCAAAGTCATGTGAAGCAGACTAGCTTCTATTTTTTAGTTTTGTAAGATATAATGAAGATCTTAATTAGCATATATTGCAAAAGGATGCTTCAAGATGGTTTGAAAATTAACGTTGCATAAAACTTGTAAAATTGAGGGGGAAATACTCAAGAATTTACAAAAAAAATACAGACAAGCAAAACTAAAATTGTGTTTTCCCAAAATTATTATTTGCAAATGGCTGCACTGTGCTACCTCAGTGTATGTGTTGTGCCTCCCAGCATCCCCTGCTGACCAGCTTGCTCCACCAGATACTCACTGCTTAAATTTAAGTCCTCTTTTTATGTTATATATTCTTTCCTACAATAATGTGAATAAATTCTGATGATATATATGTAGAGTATAATGAAATTTATATGTCTTAAACTAATGATAATACTCCACATGTTTTTCTACATGTCCATGATGCATAAGAGTTTTACACTGGTTTTTAATGCATTGTTTCACTAATTGCTCAGAACAACCCAGTGAGGCAGGTGCTGCCTCCATGTCACTAATTGGAAGTGTAGACTCTGAGTGTCTAAATATTCACTCTGGATCACAAACCTAGGGGCTGATCCTGGGCATTAACCTGAGTTTTCCCACATCAAGTGTACTGTCTGTCCATTGTACCACTGGTGATTGATCTGTGCTGAATATTCTCCTCAGTAGCAGGACAGGACCTACTGTAAGGTCAAGAGATGGGATTTCAGTAGAAGTTATTTCTCAGTTTCTTGCTTTTTTAGTAAAAACTTTAAGGATTAAAATATATCTAGCTGATGATAGAATGTTTCTACCACGGCATGCATGTATAAACATATAGGTAACATTACTTCACATTTATATACAAATCATTTTCATTTCTATGTAGGGTTTTGGGTATGGAATGAGTTTCCTCATCTAACACAGAAATTGAAGCACATGACCAACTCAAAAACCTTGTCAGAGAGAATAAAATGAAAGACTTCCTGTCCAAGGGCAATAAGAAAACACATGTGCAAGTTGATTTATTAATTTCAATAAAATCATAAATATATACAAATAAATTATTCTATCATCTCATAAGTTGGGTCTACCTAAAATAAATTACTTAGCTAATTAGCAACTCAGAAATGTTTTATCTTAGAAACGTTTGTATTCATTATAAAGTATAAGACTCAATTTTTAATAAAATTCCACGATGAAAGAGTTACAAAATTAGGTCTTACTACATAGTGCATCATTTTATTTATTTATTTTATTTTTAATTTTATTCACTTATTAAATACATATATGTATTTATATTTATATTTTTTATTATGATATTGTGGGGTACAGTTAAGGGTTAGGTATACAAATACGTTTCGTTCAGGCACCCTTGTTGATAAGAGGTGTTTCCCCGTCCCCAGACAAATATTTGCTGCCGTTAATCCCATCTCCCTCCCTCCCACCATAGTTTCCCACTACTGTCAGTCATTTTCTTATAGTATTACATTGGATGTTCAAGGTCCATTATATGAGTGAAAACATGTGATACTCGGATCTTTGTTTCTGTGAGAGGTTGCTCAGTATTATAGACACTAGTTCCATTCAGGTTGCTGCAAAATTCATGATTTTGTTCTTTATTATGGCTGCATAGTATTCCATCTTGTATATGTACCACATTTTTAAAAATCTAGTCCTCTTTTGATGGAGAGCATGGTTGCTTCCAGGTTCTTGCTATTGTGAAAAATGCTGTGATAAACATACGTGTGCAGGTATCATTTTATAGAATGATTTGAGTTCTTCAGGATATATTCCCAGTAGGGGGATTGTGGGGTCATATGGGAGGTTGATATTTAGAGCTTTTAGGAATTGCCACACTGCTTTCTACAGAGGTTGCACCAGTTTACACTCCCACCAACAGTGTAGACGTGTTCCTTTTTCGCCACACCCTCTCCAGCAGCCGTTATTTTTTGAGTTGTTGATAATTGCCATTCTGACTAGTGTTAGGTAGTATCTCAGTGTGGTCTTGATTTGCATCTCTCTGATGAATAGTGAGGTTGAACATTTCTTCATGTGTCTGTTGGCTGCTTGGATGTCTTCCTTTGTGAAGTGTCTGTTCATATCTTTTGCCCATTTTATAATGGAGTTGTTTGTTTTTTTCTTTTCAGCACGTTTGAGTTCCTTGTAGATCCAGGATGTTAAGCCTTTGTCAGAACTGGTGTTGGCAAATATTTTTTCCCAGTCTGTAGGCCGTCTCCCTGCTCTCTTGATGGTTTCTTTGGCTTTGCAGAAGCTTGTCAGTTTAATGAGGTCCCACTTGTCTGTCTTCTCTCTTATGAGCTATGGGTTTTGGGTTTTGTTCAGGAATTGGATGCCAGTTCTGATTTCCATGAGGGTATGTCCTTTATTTTCTAAGGTTATTATGGTTTGAGGTTTTACATTTAAGTCTCTGATCCATTTGGAGTTAATTTTTGTGTATGGGGATAGTCAGGGGTCCTGTTTCAATCTTCTGCATGTGGTCAGCTAGTTTTCCCAGCACCATTTACTGAATAGGTTCTCCTCTCCCTAGTGGTAGGTGGTGGAGGCTTTGTCAAAGATGAGTTGGTTGAGAAATTGAGGTTTAGCTTCTGGAATCTCAATTCTATTCCATTGATCTATTTGCCTG
>NW_007255773.1:241869-255398 GCF_000164805.1 Carlito syrichta | reverse complement strand
TTTGAAGTCTGGTAATGTGATACCACCTGCTTTGTTTTTTTTTTTGCTGAGGATTGTTCAGGCTATTCTTGGACGTTTGTGTTTCCTTGTGAATTCCTGTGTTTTTTCTAGGTCTGAGAAGAATAATTTGGTAATTTGATGGGTATTGCATTGAATTTGCAGATTGCCTTAGGTAAGATGGACATTTCACAATGTTGATTCTTCCAATCCTTGAGCATGGGATATTTTTCCACTTGTTTGTGTCATCTTTGATTTCATTGAGCAGTATTTTGTAGTTTTCATTGTAAAGGTCTATCACGTCTCTGGTTAGGAAGATGCCACGGTATTTCATTTTTTGTATGTGTGGCTATTGTGAATGGTATTGTGTTTTTTATTTGGGTTTCTGTTTGTTTATTATTGGTGCAAAGAAATGCAATTGTCTTTTGCACATTTATTTGTATCCTGAGACTTTGCTGAAGGCCTTTATCAGTGTAAGGAGGTTTTTGACAGATTCTCTTGGGTTTACAAGGTACACAATCATACTGTCTGCTAAGAGAGATAACTTGACTTCCTCTTTTCCTATTTGGATACCCCTGATTGCCTTTTCTTCTCTGATTGCTCAAGCCAGGACTTTCAGTACTATGTTGAGCAGGAGGGGTGAGAGTGGGCATCCTTGTCTTGTACCAGTTTTCAGGGGAAATGGTTCAAATTTTTTCCATTTAGGAGTATACTGGCTGTGGGTTTCTCGTAGATGGCTTTTACTATTTTGAGTTATGTTCCCCATATGCCTAGATGTTTGAGGGTTTTTATCAAGAAGGAGTGTTGGATTTTATCAAAAACCTTTTCTGCATCTAATGATATAATCATGTGGTTTTTGTTTTGACATCTGTTGATGTATTTAATTACATTTGTGGTTTTATGAATGTTGAACCAGCCTTGCATCCCAGGTATGAAACCTACTTGGTCATGATGGATTATTTTTGAGATGTATTGTTGAATCCTGTTTGCTAGGATCTTGTTGAGAATTTTAGCATCTGTGTTCTTCGAAGATATTCGCCTGTAGTTCTCTTTCTTTGTTGGATCTTTACCTGACTTGGGTATCAGAGTGATGTTGGCTTCGTAATATGATTTAGGAGAGTTCCATCTTTTTCAATCACCTGGAATACCTTCAGTAGGATTGGTATCAGCTCCTCCTTAAATGTCTTGTAGAATTCTGCTGGAAAGCCATCTGGACCAGGGCTTTTTTTTGTAGGTAGTTTTCTTATTACGTAGTCGATTTCCTTGATTGTTATTGGTCTATTTAGCGTCTCAATTTCTTTTTGTTCCAACCTAGGTAGGTTGTGTGATGTCAGAAATTCTTCCATTTCCTTAAGGTTTTCAAGTTTGTTTCCATATACGTGTACATAGTAGTCTCTAATGATCTTTTGTATTTCTTCAGGGTCAGATGTGACTTCATCTTTTGTGTTTCTGATTGTGCTTATTTGGGTTTTTTCTCATTTTTTCTTGGTCAGTCTAGCTAGGGGACCATCAATCTTGCTTGTCCTTTTGAAGAACCAGCTTTTTGTTTCATTGATTTTTTGCATTATCTTTTTGTCTTCTATGTCCTGGTTTGGGGCTTTTCTTTTGGTGACCTGGATTCTTCTGCTGAAATTAGGGTTTTTGTGGTCTTGCTTTTCCAGCTTCCTTAGGTGGCTTGTTAGGCTGTTAATTTGTGTTCCTTCCATTGTCTTCATGTGTGTTTGTAGGGATATAAATTATCCTCTTACTACAGCTTTTAAGGCATCCCAGAGATTTTGATAAGAAGTTTCTTCATTTTCATTTGTTTCCAGGTATCTCTTGATCTCTGTTTTGATTTCATCATTGACCCAGGAGTTGTTTAGCATCATGCTGTTTAGTGTCCATGTCTTTGTGGGTTTTGGGAGGACCTTGGTGGTGCTAATGTTTATTTTTATTCCACTGTGGTCTCAGAAGGTGCATGGTAGAATTTCGCTCCTTTTAAATTTGCTTATGCTTGATTTATGACCAATTATGTGGTCTATCTTCGAATACGTTCCGTGTGGTGATGAGTAGAATGTGTATTCTGTGGTCTTTGGATGGAATGTTGTGTAGGTATCAATTAAGTCCATTTGGTCCAGAGTCACATTGAGGTTCTGGATCTCCTTGCTGATTTTTTGTCCTGATGATTTGTCTAGGGTTGTGAGTGGGGCATTAATGACCCCAGTTATGATGGTTTTAGAGTCAATATCTTTCCTTAGTTTTCCTAGAAGTTGCTTTATGAAAGTTGGCACTCCTATGTTGGGTGCATATATGTTTAGGATAGATATTTCTTGTTGATGGGGTGAACCTTTTATCATTATGTCATGGTCCTCTGTATCTTTTTAAATTTTTGATAGCTTAAATGGTATTTTGTCTGAAGTTAGAATCACGACGACTCCTTTTTTGTGTTCCATTCACCTGAAAATTTATTTCCCGTCCTCTTACTTTGAGTCTGTGTATGTCCTTTCTAGTGAGATGGGTCTCTTGAAGGCAGTTGCCTGGTGATATTTTATTCATTTTGCCATTCTATGTCTTTTCAGTGGTGTGTTTAGTCCATTCACATTCAGGCTAATTATTGAAATGTGAGAGTTCATCTCTATCATAGAGCTCTTATAGAGTTGTTGTTCTTCCGCTTGGTTTATTTGTCTTTCTTTTGGTTTTGGGGTTGGTTCACGTATATTTTATTCTTTTTCCTGTACTCTTGTGAAGAACGTTGTTCTTTTTTTCTTTTCTTCTGTGTTTAGTACTCTCTTAAGTGTTTCATGTAGAGGTGGCTTGGTGGCAGCATAAGTTCTTAGGGGTTGGATATCTAGGAAAGATTTTAATTCTTCCTCACTGATGAAGCTTAGCTTGGCCGGGTAGGTTATTCTTGGTTGAAATTGTTTATATTTTAGGACTTTGAAAATAGGGCTCCAAGCTCTCCTAGCCTGCAGTGTTTTTGTATATAAATCTGCTGCTATTCTGGTGGGTCTTCCATGGTAGGTGATCTGACCTTTTTCTCTCACTGCCTTTAGTATTTTTTCTTTTGTGCCTACTTTGTTTAGGCAAATTATTATGTGTCTAGGAGTTGGTCTTCTGATTTGTTTTCTTGCAGGGGTTCTCTGAATCTCTTGTGTTTGAATTTTTGCATCATTGATTAGATAAGGGAAGTTTTCTTGAATGATCTCAAGGAAAGTTTGTTCCAGTGTGGTCTCTGTCTTTCTCTCTGTCTCAGGAAGGCCAATTACTCTTAGGTTCGGTCTCTTGAAGTAATTGCTCATCTCTTGAAGGTTTTGTTCTGTCTTTTTCATCTTATTTTCTGTGTTTTTAAGAGTTTGGGTTAGTTCTATATTTTGGTCCTCAAGCTCTGAGATTCTTTCTTGTGCTTGGGTAATTCTGCTTTCCATGCTTATCAGTTTGTTATTTATTTCATTCACAGTATTCTTTATTACTGTTATCTCAGATATCAGCTCCTTCCTAGCTTCTTCTTGTGTCTCCTAAATTCTTTTTAATCTTTCCATTAATGTCTTGATATCTAGGTTTGTAGTTTGATACCCTTCATTCTGGGGGCTCTTCATTGTTTGCATTTTGAAGTCAGTTTTCTTAGTGTCTGTCCTCCCAGGGGTCTGGGAGAAACCCATACTCTTCTTTTAGTTTTTCTTCTTTTGTGTAGATTTTTCTCTCTGTCCTCCTTTCCCTCCTCTTCTTTAATTCTGTTTTTGAGGGAAGGTGGGGTTGCTTTTGTTTCACTTCTGGAATATCCTGTTCTTCCTTATGAGGATCTTCTGGCTTTGTTCACTTTTGAGGTTGGAGTGTAGGCTGCAATCTGTACTTTTTGCAGTTTTGAGGTTTAATTGAGAGGGTAGCTGTGGTTCAGAGTGTATTTGCTGATTCTAGCATCCACAAACAGGTGTATGAGCACACTGGAACCTATCTCCCTCTGCCTTACAATCTGTCCGTTCAGCAGTATGTAGTCTTGGTTCCTTGTTTAAAATGGGGGTATAAAAGAGGAAAATAATGGAGGAAGGGGGTGTCAATAGGAAGTTAGAGAGAGCAAAGAGCGAGAGGGAAAACAGACATACATGCCAACTATCAGGTGAGAAAAAGATACAAGGCTGGAAAGAAGTGTAAAAAGACACATAAGAAAGATTCCCTAAAGAATACTGATAGCTACACAGAGGCAGACCAATATAATCACGAAACAGTCTAAGTCAGAAGGCAAACAACAAAAGTGATAAAAATAAACAATCTAAATGATAAAATCATAACTCACAATAAGAGATCAAACTAAAATCACTTCAGCTCTGATCCGGCCTCTTCCCTTGTTTTTTTGTTGCAGGCAGCTAGATTTACTCACAGTTTGGGTTTGGCTGCCTGGGAGTTGCTTTTATCTGATTCACCATAGCGGTGGGGCTTTGTCTCCTGTTTAGCAATGTTACCTTAGGAACCGAGGTGGGGGTTTTTGATAGGTGGGCAGGGCAATGGAAATCTCTGCCTGGAGAATAGCAGAGGCACATTCTCTTTCATAGATCCGTTTCTCTCTGCTTGTCTGGGTCCCCAAGCTTGGGGTCATGTGCTGAGTGCTTCAGCCAGGGTGGGCCCAGAGCTCCAGAGCTCCAAAGCTCCAATGGGCAGGAGGGGAGCAGAAAGAGTGGCCCTGGACCCCACACAGTGTACTTCAGCCAAGAGTGGGACTGGTGTCTCTGAGGGGCAGGTGCCCAGAGCCTCCCTGAGTGACCGGTGGCTTGGTGCTGGGTGCCGGGCGGGAGAGGATGTAGCCAGGGAGGGAGCTGGGGCTCAAGACTCCCATACACGTGGTGAAACAGCAGCAACAGAGGGCTGCAATATCCGCCCCTGTGTGGGACCAAAGGTCCCTAGGCCTCAGACCAGCATGGCTGGTGGTGGGCTGGGGGATGGGGGAAGAAAAGTAAGAGTCTTTTTGGGAACTCACGTTTGGAGAATCTCACTAGTTCACCTGTGCTGTTGCCATCTTGCCCCTCCTCCTCTAGTGCAGCATTTTAAAAGTCAATTAATTCTCTGACATTCAGCAATGTAACTAAATTACTTTGTACAGTTGTTTGAGCACAATGCCTATAATCTTTTGATTAAAATAATGAGCTTTAAAATCATCAGTAGCAATTATTATTTGCCCATCAACTGCACCATCACCCACCATCCCTCCTAGCTCCACTTCAGAATCTGAAGAGATTATTCTCCAGAGAACTTGAGAAATGTTTTTGCTGTAGTAGAATGAGGGAAGAAAGACTTCTAAGTTTTAGATTTCAAAGTCCATGTCTGAACAAAAGTGTATTTTTAAAAATCTTAAACTGAAGAAAATTTCTAACAAGGCTCTCTACAGCAAAATACCTGCCGATTCACTATGGTTTACCCTTTGGTTTCTATTTGTTTGTGCTGCTATCATGATTTATTTCTACCTCACAGAATAATGAATCTAGATTTTATTCCTGTTCTTTGCCCAGATCTGTACAGCAGGCAAAGTGTTTGAAAATCAAAGAAAAAGAGATATTGACTTGGATAATCCCTTCAGAGGTAAAAACAAAAACACTAGCAAAAACACAGAATATACTTTTTGTTGTGCAAAATGTCTTATTTGTTTGACATTTGATTTTATCATTCCATTAGGAAAGGGTAAAAGAAGCCTACACTACCAGTTAGGAGACTTGTTCTACAGTTCCAACCCTGCAAATAATAAGTCCCGTCACTGTACTCCTTAAAACCTTAATTTCCTCATTTGTAAAGAGGAAGGACTGGATTCTATAATCTCGGAGATTCCCACTCATGATAGAATGAGTCAAGTCTTGCGAAGTTACAGTCTCAGAGGCCGAATCCCTCTCTGACATCCACAGAAGCCGTGAAGGGGAAACCAGGAGTGTCTCACTGCATTTGACAAGATGAGAGACTGGGAAATGCTCATTACTAAAACAGGCAGGAAGGTTGTTGGGGAAAAAGTTGAACCCTCACAGTTGAAGAGTCTGTTGGAGTCTAGGAAAAATTGCATGCTTTCATTTAGTTGTGATTCTTTCCAATGAAAGCTCACATAGATAAAATGAGGTTAGTTTATATTGCAACAAAATAAGGAATGAGTTTTCACTGGGTTGTGTTATTTTAGTGAAAAAATTTTTATTTGGTCACATGAAAACATTGATAATTTCTAAGTAGTATCCTGTCTTCAGCCTTTGGAGCTCTATATGTCTGTGTCGCCTGGAAGATACAGGAGCTCAATCTACCTTCTAGAGGAGATGAAAAGAAGTGCATCTTCTGCTGACTTGGTCAGAAGTGCAGAAAATTAGCACAGTGTGGGGGCACTGCACCCATCTCCAATACAATTACCTATTTGAGTTTTCTTAAGAGAAAGAGAGTGTGCTTGGACAAAGCCTATGTGTTAGAGAAACCCTTAATGTCATCTCAACCATGCAGGAAGAGAACTTTTCTTTTTTTCCAGAAAAGGGAGGACTATCAGGTTACTTTGACTTCATTGTACAGCTACATGCTTCCCCTCATCAAAAGAGATTCTGTGTAATATGAAAGAACTGAAGCTTGCTTTAAATAAAGTAAATAACCAATATTTTAGAAACTACTCCATACAGATGCTGTCGTCTATCTTACCAAGCCTTTATTTTATAAATAGCATGTTTTGGAGTGATGTAAGAAGTCATTAAAAAGTGTGTGTTTGAATGCATAGTTGGACACTTTTAAAAATATCTCCAAAGAGTAATTATGTATGTCTCCATTAAAACAGATACACAATTTTTTATAATTCACATAGTAAAAGTAGTAATGAGGATCATCCTTGAAAAAATAGAAAATATCACTAGGAAAGTGCATTTTGCATAATATGAAAGATGAAATCTCCAGCTTGCTCAGAATACACTTTCTCTTTTCTGCATCACTTATAAAACGTGTATAGTCATATGCTTTTATTTATTTGTGCATTCACTGTGCTCTTTAATTTAAACATACTGATTTCCTCACAGCGGAGGTCTGTGGGAGCAGATATGGCAGACAGCTCGAGGCAGATCACACAGTTCTGTGTGCCCCTAATACTGTGTGTCAGGGAATGCAGTTGGGATCCAGTCTGCCTCATGGAAATTGGCAGGCTGTAATTCCATAGTGTACCCAGAGTGACTCTTCTTCATATGGGACTAATCCTGTTATTATAATTAGCTCTGCTCTGCGTCTAATCTAGATGAGACAAAATAATGGGAATAAATATGTTACTACCCTGATAGTAAGTGGTTATTTACTACTTACCTTTTCTTTTTCTTAAGTCTGTAAATCTGAGCATAATCTCCCAGCCCTTACCTTTTTTTCTTTTTCTTTTCTTTCTTTCTTTCTTTCTTTCTTTCTTTCTTTCTTTCTTTCTTTCTTTCTTTTTTTTGTGTAGAGATTTTAAGTAATGCCTTCTTCATTATTAGGAGCCTTTTTTTAAGGAAACATGTGCAAAAACATTTATTTTAAAAGGCATTTTATTCACCGTATATATGCTTAGCATATATAATTTAAAATTCTTGTAGAGGCCACTCATTATTTTTAGGTATAATTCTTAGACACTCAGTACTCTTTGTATCCCATAATATTGTATAAAAATTACATTGGATGACAGAAATTTTTAATTGCTTGATAATACTATAAATTTGTTGAGAAAAGCACAATTGTCTTTAAAGGATATTTGGTAGCAAATATGACAGGAGTAAGTTGAAATTCATCTCACTAATCTAAAGGTTTATAGGTAAGCTTATTGAGAGCTATACCCAGGACTTGACAAGTGGTAATTATTATTTGTGCTTTTTTGTTAACTAAAATAATACATGAACATGGAGTTGATATGTTTGGCGACACCACAAATCCCTTCTCCAGAATGGATTTGGGCATCTGTGCCTTTGAGGTCTTGCCTTTGCTTAGTGAGTGTTCCACAGAGAATGGGACAAAATCTGCTCCTTGAACACAAGTTGAGTGAGACTAATTAAAGTGCATTTCCATTAGAGATGAATAATCTGCTCATCTAAGTCCTATATCCTCTGCCCTGTTAAAAGCTCCTTAGTCACTCACACAGATTTCACCTTCAGGGCCACTGCATTGTACCACCCAGGAGACATCTTTGAAATTGTGAAAAGTTCAGCTGGAAAGGTGGTAATTTTAAAATATTGATTATTTTTGGTCTCACATGTGTAACTAAAGCTTTTTTTTTTTTAGAAATCCCTGTCATAATGAAAAATAACAATTGAATGAGATAAACATTGCTAATAAAGTTTTCATTGATATAATAATTCATATTTTTATTTTCTTTGCCAGTAGAGAATCATATTATATTTGGTGGTCTGAAATTAGCTTCTTTTCCCCTCACAATATATTGGAGTTATCTCTCTAAGTCAATATGTATATATTTACCTGATTCTTTTTTAAGTAAAAATTGTAGCCCTATACACAAGACATCACACCCGTGTAATCACCATTCAGGTCAAGAAACAGATCTGATGAGAAGCCCCTATAACTCCCCCCATCATCTCCCCCTGCCAGTTGCTGTTCTGATTTCCCTTAATTCTCAGTTACTTTTGCCCTGTTTTGAACAGTTTACAAATGGAAGAGTATGCTGCATATTCTTTTATGTCTGACACTTTTTGCCAACATTATGTTTGCGAGAGCCATTCAAATTATAGTTTGTTTGGTTTCATTGCTGCATATTATTCAATTTTGTAAAGATTCCACAATTTATTTAGCCACCTTAATGTTGTTTGTTTTCAGTGTTGCACTCTTACCAATGGTGCAACTAGGAAAATTCTGTGATTTGGTGGTTGTGTGTGTGTATTTCTATATGGTAAAAAGACCATGAGTATAATTTCTGGGTATTTGGGTTTACATAAATTTAGTTTCAGGAGCTAGTGCTAAATGTTTCTACAAAGTGCATGTACCAGTACATTCCTACCAGCATAGGATGGAAATTGCATATACTCCACATATTTGCCAGTAGTTATTATTTGCCATTCTTTTAAATTTTAGAATTCTTTTAGGCTTAAATTATGCTTTTAAGTTTGGTTTTTCTGAGGCCTAATGAGCTCAAAAATATTTTCATGTTTATTGGCTATTTGAATATCCCATTCTGTGAAGTATTTTTATAATTTTTCTTTCAGATTGTCTTTTTCTTATTGATATGTAAGAGTTGTTTTATTAGCATATGAGTTCATGAATGGATAGATATTTTGCAGGTATCTTCTCTACTCTATCACTTGTCTTTTCACTCTCCCAATGGTGCCTTGTGATGGATACTAATTCCAAATCTTAATGTAGTCTACCAAAACTTTCTATTTTGATTAATGCTTTTAGTGCCATGTTTAATTTTTTTTTGCCTATTTTGTGTTCATGACTATATTTTGCTATTCTTTAGTCTTTTAAAAAAATCTTTCACATTTAGATCTACAGCGCATCTGGAAATGATTGTATACATAGTATAACATAAGGGTAAAGATTCACTTTCTCTATGAATATTCAGTTGACCCAGCACCATTTATTAAAACATTCTTCCCTTTAATAGCATCAATTTGTCATAAATCAAATAACCACATATGTGTGGGTCTGTTTCTGAACTCTGTTCTCCTGTTTTTTTTATTCTTATGTCAATGCCATACAGTCTTAATTACCAAAACTTTACATAATAAAGGCTGATAATTAATAATGTCATGCCTCCAACTTTTTTCTTTTTCTTTGAGATTGCCCTGACTATTCTTATCCCTTTATGTTTTGAATCAACTTGTCCATTCACACACACACACACACACACACACACACACACACACACCCTACTCTGATTTTGATTAAAATTGTAGTAAATCTATTTATCAACTTCAGATAAATTGGCATCTTCTAGATCATGAACTTGATATATATTTTGGTTTAATTAGGTATTCTTTCATAGTTTTATTGATGTTTGATGTAATTTTTTGTAATGCCTTTTAGTAGATTAAGGAAACTGCCTCCATTTCTAGTTTGCTGTATTTTTATTTTGATGAATGGTTTTTAATTTTATTGGATGCTTTCTTGCTTCTATTGAGATGAGGATGTGATTTTTCTCTTTTATTCTATCATTGTGGTTAATTATATTAAAATGATTTCTAAGGAAATGTTTTTTGTTGAGCTATGTCATAAATTTGTAAGTGTAAAAATTATACTATATTGGTCAACAAATTTCAAAAGATGAGCATCTGTGTACCAGCACCCAGATCAAGAAATGGAATCAATGTCTTTACTCACATAGGTAGACTTCACCCTGTATGCTTCCAATATGCATGTATTTCTGCTACCATCATTTAGTTAAATGACATCAGTCCCCTGACAACATAGCTTCACTTCACTAGATTCTTAGATTCTAGGCTTATCATCCCAGGCAAGGTGATAGGGAGCTCTAATAACTTCACCTAGTGAAATAAAATGAAAAAGAAAAGAAAATATTCAGTATCAGATTAGCATGCACGGTGGGGATGAAGGATATGGGCATTTCCATCTTTGATTCTGTAAGTACACAAGGATTAATAAGGATGACCTCAAAGCAAATTAATTCTGTCCTTTATTCATCATTTCTCCAGGGCACTGCCAGGTTTTGTCTTTCTTGTCTGTAATTTCAGTGCTAAACCGAAATATCCCCAGGCTAGGGCAGAGAACTTTTACTTTCACATATACCTGGGATCAAAGAGAGAAAGTATCTCTCCAATGGATTGATAGTGTCAGACGCCTTTTCTCTTGATTGTAGCTAAAGTACATTTAAACAACAAATAAATAAATGAACAAAAAAACCTGCCATGATGCATAGTCTCCTTGGGGAGGGAGAACATGCCTCTTTTGTATGAAAAAGTTTTCTGAACTTGGAATTTATGCTCGATAAAGGTATAGACAGTGAGAAAGAGCTCAGAGCTTATTCTAAAAGTTACAGCAGAAAGGTTAGATAGGAGAGAAGGTTCAAGATAGTGGAGCAATTTAGGGAACAAGGCAGTGGAATGTCTTTTCTTAAGAACCTTTAGTCAAAGATTGCCCTGGGTTTCTCTACCCAGAAATCAGCCTTTTATATAGTGATGTCAAGTAATGTCTTATGTCTGTGGAAGCAGATGCAGGATTTGATGTTTTGAATATATGTAAATGATTCTCACCTGAATCATTGGACAGTTATCATGCTTGATACTTGAACTGAAATTCATTTCTGAGAAGTAGGAAATGAGAGTTGTTGCTGGCCCCAGTTCACTTGGGTTAAGTCATGCTGATCTATTACAGAAGGGAAGAGATACAAGAAATTTTTAACTCTTTATAAATTAAAGGAATAGTTATTATGAGTAATTTTACAAAAATAAGGGGCATAAAATATTTCTGTATGAAAGTACATTTATGAACTGTATGAAAGTACATTTATGAACTTTACTTGAAATATATTGAGTATATCAATTAGGTGTTTACGTGAGTCACTCTGGTACATTGCATCTGCTTCTGTTGCCATAGTTACCGCTGCCTTGAGGGGCACATCGTGCATCATTTGTGTCATGGACTTCATTAGCATAGACAACTGTTTCCTCTATTATTTTCATGGCTCTACCCCATTCACTATTTTTTTATGCTTTTCCTTGTTGATTTGTTTTTCTTTTTAGAATAGTTTTAGTTGATGCATTTTTTTCACATCTTGACTGTCAAATCCTTAGTGGCTTTGATGTACAGAAAAATCAAATGGCGAAATAATCAAAGGAAAATTAACAAACTAAACAATAAAATAACAAATACTTAAGAACACTGGAAACTAAAAAGGAGAAAGGTTTCCTGAGTTATTCTAAATGTAGCTATTTTGATTACATTTTAATTTTGCATTTGTCTTTAGAAGGATAACAGTTTAAAATAATTTTTCTCAGTGGTGGTGAATTGTCATTCATACATTCTTGCCTAGTTTTTATTCTATAACTATGAGGAACATGCTGTTTGAAACCATTTCTTAGCAATGGCACCAAACAACTGTTTTCTTAATATGTTCAGTATGATGGTAATAATAACAACAACAACGTGCTTATCTAGCACTTCTCCTATTTTACATCAGTTTCATGTCCATGCCATTTTCCCTCTGAAGGATTGTGTTGCCTGTTTTACTGTTGAGGCAATCAAGACGCAGGGCAGGTGACTTATTCAAAGTCACAGCAGCTTGTAAATGACAGTTAAGTATGTTCCCCAAAATTCCAATTTCGTTTCAGCAGCACAGTTTCATCACAACATACACATGGAGCTAACTGACTATGTGTTCTAGTGGCAAGTGCCATTAGAAGGGGAGTTGGAAACCTGATGTTAAGCCCAATCACAAGCTCATGGCCTGCCATGGCTGAGTCATTAGACAGTGAACCTGTCTCCTTGCGTGTGAAAGAGAAATCCTTTCTCTATCTCTCAAAGAAGTTGAGTGTATCAAAAGGGAGAATTAATAGGAATGCACATTTAAAATAAAGCATGATATAAAGGTATGACCAGTATGCAGACATTTCTGTACATTTATCAGAAGTGGATTAATAACATTTTAGAGGAAACCTCCTACCTGGACACCTCGTGCCCAGCGGCCCCAAGTGGTATGTGTGTTCCAGATGTTGTGATGAGTGCTTCCACTCTGGCAGTTTCTTAGGTCTTGCTAAAACAGAAAAAAGAATATGTCTGCAGAAACTTTGGGAATTTTGCTTTGTGCTGAATAGGCTAACATCGAAGTATGAAGGAATGAGCCATTTCTGTGTCTCTGACATTCTTATTCTTTTTGATGACAGTCTTTCTTTTCGTAAGAAGAATGCCTTTCTCCTTGACCAGAAATCTCTTCTTGGAGATGAAAGAATTGCTGTATTTCTGTTAATGAATTTTATTGCTCTAATCCCTTTTTTAAAAAAGAAATATGGACATATCTACCCAGAACCATGCTTTACAACAAAATAGAGGAAACCACCACTCCTCTGAAACACTGAGGTGTTTCTAGCCCTGCTGGTAAGTGCATTTAGAGATCATCGCTTTCTAGGCATTTGCAGGGTGATTATGTTCACAGTTGACATTGGTACATTTAAGAAAGCAATGCAATGTCTCTGTATACAGGGAAGAGGCTGAGGACAAAAGTTTAGTCATCTGTGATTCACACATAGATCATGAAGATTAGCAGAAGAATCCTTCCCTAGAGGTCTGAGAATCTGGGTTTCAATTCAGTCACTATTTCTGTGGCACTGGGAAAACCTCCCCCAGGACATCTGTCAGATAATGAGTTGCACTTGGCTAAATTGTAGGGTTTTTTAATTGTTTCATTATTATATGTTATATCAAAAGATGATTTTTTACATCACTTCTGTGAACATAGCGATTGAACAAGTTCTCTTTTTTATTTTATTTTTTTATTTTAATCAATATTTTTTATTTTGATATTGTGGGGTACAGTTAAGGGTTAGGTATGCAAATATGTTTCATTCAGGCACCCATATTGATAAGGGGTGTCTCCCTGTCCCCAGACAGATATTGACTACCGTTAATCCCACCTC